>NW_028255154.1:0-15343 GCF_964263255.1 Lissotriton vulgaris
TCACTGCCTTCCTTTGGTTAACTGGATTCTCACCTAGCAGCAGCATGGGCGTTTTTGCACTTCCATGTGACAGAATGCCCTACCCTGGACCGAAGCTGGAGGAGGCCACCACTTGCTGTCCTAGACGAGACTGGCCCATTGTCATTCTGCATGTGGCAATCAGCCCCACACAGAATGACAATAGGCGGGTGGGGCTGCTCTTGTTCTCAGTGGAGTGCGAGGCAGCCCCATCAGGGAGCTGAGATCTCTCGTAGGGGAACAGCTCTGTTGCCTGCAGGCGCCGGTGTCAGGCCTCCCTCCTGAATGGGCGTAGGGGCAAGGAGAGGTTCTCCAGGGAGGGGCTAGCGCCCCTCCTTGCCCCCCCTGCGGAAGCCCATGGGCAGTGGGAACAGAGACAGTCCCCCCTCTCACCTCCAGACCAACCCTCCAGCTAATCAAACAGCATGGCAATTGGTCGCAAGGGGTAAGGTAGAAGGAGGGAAACAATAAACTTGCGAGAAGTTGTCAGCACAGCAGGGCCACACGACTCCTTTGAAAGGACTAGGATTCGGTTGGGATTGATCTCACGTCTTTTTAGATTTTGGGCGCCAACACAACCATCGAAAAGACATCCAAGGAAGGTAAAGGAGGAAAGATGGGGAACTATCCCTATTCACATCATGGGCAATAGATGCCCAAAGGTGGTAGCGAGAAAAGTAGACATAAGTTCTTTGAGAGTCCAGAAAAAGCACCATAGGCTTTTTACTGAAATGAACACAACCCACTAGAGGAAAAACAAATATACCCTCACTAAAAAGTATGCCTATAAGTTCAATGGACAGTGCACTGACCCACATAAGTCTACATAAAAAACAGAACATGCGATTTGAAGAAGAATCAAGGGAGTGTAGAAGGAAAGAGGATGATCCCAGGCTCCTGTGGTCTGACCTGTTTTCACGAAGGGATTCGGGAAACACTTTCCAGAGTGTGAGCGGTGGACTGCCGAGCACACATGTAGTGCCAAGGAGGAATTGCGCCTGGTGTTCTTGAGATGCAAGAAAACGGAATGTGTGCGACGCCGAGCACACGAGGCAAAATCCACAGAGGAACTACACAAGCGGTCCTCCACTCAGCAATGAGGTGAGTGCAGCAAAATGCCGAGCTCACTGTCCAGTTATCCAATGAGGCTTTGCTCCTGCGGTCCTCAATAGCCTGGTAGGTGTGCACGGCGGAACGCCGTGTGCACAAATCAGTTCCCCGGAAGAACCACTCCAGCAGTTCTTGAGAGTCGGCAAGGTGTGTGCGGCAGAAATGCGAATGCACAGGAAACATCCAAACGAGGTACCACTCCTGCGGCTCTCCACCAACAGTGCGGTACGTGCAGTGGGAATGCCGCACACACAGTACCAAATGTCAAGAAATAGGAACTGCTCCAGCGGTCCCCAGCGAGTCAGAGGGATGAACGCAGCAGAATGCCGATCATCCAGAAGCACCTGGGCCTTCTCCAGTGACCTGGGCAAAATCCTCAAAGCCAAGCACCTTGGCAAAGGGACATGTGCGCCTCTCCCACGTAATATGTGGCGTTTTCATAGGAAATTGCTGTACTATCGCAAGAACGCGCTTGTCGGAAGGAAGAGCATGCAGAAGGAGAAAACATGGGTGCAGAAGGACAACACTGTAAGGGGAAGGGGGTAGGTAGCCCATTCATACCCGATCTGTAAATGGCACACAAAGTAAGGAAAAACCCAGGAGAGTGTCTGCGACTCCGCAAGAGCCATGATCGCTGTGAGCCCCCTGGACCTGCAGTCAGACCTGCAGTCCGGGTGGCAACACCAGGCACATACATCCAGAGCAGAGTCACCACTCCCATGCTGCGCAGCATTCAACATCCAACCAATGTAGGAAAAATGCAAAAATGAGTGAGCCTGTAGGCCTCACTCCTGTGACACAAGTTAAAAAGGGCCTGTTCCCTCCTACTGATCACTACACCATATGATGCCACCACCATGTTTATGCTGCTTAATTCCTGATGAAGGCAGTAGCCTTCCGCCACTATGAGGGTAGCTCCCCTTCCAATCAAAAAACACTGCAGTTTGCGACACAGTCCTGAGCCATGGCGCACACACTTGATCTGCCTATGACAACAAAAATCAGCATTAGGTATCCAGACATCAGACCAGTTGAGCACTCAGAGCAGGGGTGCATGTCCGTTACCATGAAGAGGACTTATTCATCCCAAAAGTCAACCTGTTTCAGCTCTGTGTTTTTTTATGTGAACAAGAAGGCATCCGGCTTCCGTCAAGACCATACAGATCCCCTTAAACATGTTAATGTTCACTCTACTTATGGTATTGTATTGGTGTTATGGGTGTGTGTGCTACTCCCACACTCCAATCATATCAATACATTTGTTATTTCAATGTAATTTCCCACCTTCATATGCATGCAGGACTTATAGGATCCAAGTAGAGGGATTGCTTCGCTGGGTGCACATTGTGAAGTATGTGTGGGAGAGGTGACACCTGCTCATAATATCCTAAGGGGCAACCATACCTAGCTTTAAAAAAGTGGGGGGAACTGGTAGAACCCAGACCATCTAGCATTATAATAATCCAGGAAATTGTGCAGCCTCTAAGTACAGATTTGTTCAGGATGGTACCCCTTCCTGCACAAAAACTATACTGCCACAGTGCAGACACCCTTGTGCAGGCACCCTTGCATCATGGGGCATAGGTGCCTGAATTGGAGCTAGGTAGCCACAAATGCAGCAGTGCAGGGAGTGAGCTGAGCATATCTTTGCAAATATGGTGCAGTTCAGCGCTCTTCTATTCACGCAACGCAGTACAGAACTTGACTTGCTGCACTGTGTTGCGTAAACTGTTAGTAGGTCAGAATAAAGAATATTCAGTAGCTCATAATGTGTAAAAACATACAGAGATTTTCTAGGTTCCCTTTAATGACCCATAGCATACAAAAACAAACATGTTAATATAAATATATATTTTCTGCTTGTCACATTTCCTTTTAGAAAAAAAAGCAGGTGACAAAAATCAAAAAGCTAGTTCTTGTTTTTGTTGTTTAAACTGCAGCTGCAGTGATACTGCATGACCTGCCTTTCACCTTGGATGCGGGCTGTGGAAGTATGTAAAAAAAACAGTTGATGGACATAATGAAGAATAATGTCACACATTCACCCCAGTACAGAGATCTGGGCGTAAATCCATAGTTTTTTTGCTCACGGTGCCATTCCAGTTTGGACCCAGACATATGCAAATCAGCCTTGACCCTGTGCCCCATGGGAACAGTCCAGCCCGAACTGCCAAGCCTGGTCCTCCCTGGGCTGGAAGCAAGCATCCTAGGACCGGTTTCGGGCTTCCAGCCCTCATCAGCCAGGATAGCTTGATTCCAGTGGCATGGAGAGCACGGGACTCATGTCTGAACATACCCGTCCCACTTGGGGTGACAAATGCAAAAACAACAGTTGATGGACAGAATGCAGAACAATGTCATACATTCACCCCAGTACAGAGATCTTGGCCTAAATCCATCGTTTTTTTGCTCACCGTGCCATTCCAGTTTGGACCCAGCCATATGCAAATCAGCCTTGACCCTGTGCCCCATGGGAACAGTCCAGCCCGAACTGCCAAGCCTGGTCCTCCCTGGACTGGAAACAAGCATCCTAGGACCGGTTTTGGGCTTTCAGCCCTCATCAGCCAGGATAGCTTGATTCCAGTGGCATGGAGAGCACGGGACTCATGTCTGAACATACCCGTCCCACTTGGGGTGACAAATGCAAAAACAACAGTTGATGGACAGAATGCAGAACAATGTCAAACATTCACCCCAGTACAGAGATCTTGGCCTAAATCCATAGTTTTTTTGCTCACCGTGCCATTCCAGTTTGGACCCAGCCATATGCAAATCAGCCTTGACCCTGTGCCCCATGGGAACAGTCCAGCCCGAACTGCCAAGCCTGGTCCTCCCTGGACTGGAAACAAGCATCCTAGGACCGGTTTTGGGCTTTCAGCCCTCATCAGCCAGCATAGCTTGATTCCAGTGGCATGGAGAGCACAGGATTCGCGTCTGAGCATAGCCGTCCCACTCGGGGAGACAAATGCAAAAACAACAGTTGATGGACAGATTGCAGAAGAATGTCATACATTCACCCCAGTACAGAGATCTGGGCCTAAATCCATTGTTTTTTGCTCACCGTGCCATTCCAGTTTAGACCCAGCCATATGCAAATCAGCCTTGACCCGGTGCCCCATGGGAACAGTCCAGCCCAAACTGTCAAGCTATGTTCTCCCTGGACTGGAAACAAGCATCCGAGGACCGGTTTCGGGCTTTCAGCCCTCATAAGCCATGGATAGCTTGATTCCAGTGGCATGGAGAGCACGGGACTCACGTCTGAGCATACCCAACCCACTCGGGGTGACAAATGCAAAAACAACAGTTGATGGACAGAATGCAGAACAATGTCATACATTCACCCCAGTACAGAGATCTGGGCCTAAATCCATCATTTTTTTGCTCTCCGTGCCATTCCAGTTTGGACCCAGCCCTATGCAAATCAGCCTTGACCTTGTGCCCCATGGGAACAGTCCAGCCCAAACTGTCAAGCTATGTTCTCCCTGGACTGGAAACAAGCATCCGAGGACCGGTTTCGGGCTTTCAACCCTCATCAGCCAGGATAGCTTGATTCCAGTGGCACGGAGAGCACGGGACTCACGTCTGAGCATACCCGTCCCACTCAGGTTGACAAATGCAAAAACAGCAGTTGATTCACATAATGCAGAACAATGTCATACATTCACCCCAGTACAGAGATCTGGGCCTAAATCCATAGTTTTTTTGCTCACCGTGCCATTCCAGTTTGGACCCAGCCATATGCAAATTAGCCTTAACCCTGTGCCCCATTGGAACAGTCCAGCCCGAACTGCTAAGCCAGGTCCTACCTGGACTGGAAACAAGCATCCTAGGACAGGTTTCAGGCTTTCAGCTCTCATCAGCCAGGATAGCTGATTCTAGTGGCATGGAGAGCACGGGACTCACGTCTGAGCATACCCGACCCCCTCGGGGTGACAAATGCAAAAACAACAGTTGATGGACAGAATGCAGAACAATGTCATACATTCACCCCAGTACAGAGATCTGGGCCTAAATCCATATATTTTTTGCTCACTGTGGCATTCCAGTTTAGACCCAACCATAGGCAAATCAGCCTTGACTCTGTGCCCCATGGGAACAGTCCAGCCCGAACAGCCAAGCCAGGTCCTCCCTGGATTTGGGTCCAGGGAAGATATGGCTTGGCAGTTCGGGCTGGACTGTTCCCGTGAGGCACAGGGTCAGACTGATTTGCATATGGCCATGTCTGAACTGGGGTGGTGGAGTGAGCTAAAGAATGACAATGGATTAAACCCACATCAGTTGACTGTGGTTTAGTGTTTGATTTTCTCAACGCTCCATCCATCATCCCCTTTGGTATCGCTTTGTTCGCCCTAAGTTGGCAGGGTATGCCCAGACGTGGGTCCCTTGCTCACTCTGCCACTGGATTCAAGATAGCCTGGCTGATGAGGGTTATGAACCCGAAACCAGTCCCAGGATGCTTGTGTCCGGTCCAGGGAAGACATGGCTTAGCAGTTCGGGCTGGACTGTTCCCATGAGGCACAGGGTCAGACTGATTTGCATATGGCCATATCTAAACTTGGGTGGTGGAGTGAGCTAAAGAACGACAATGGATTAAACCCAGATCAGTTGACTGGGGGTTAGTGTTTGATTTTCTCAAACGCTCCATCCATCATCCCCTTTGGTATCGCTTTGTTCGCCCTAAGTTGGCAGGGCATACCCATATGTGGGTCCCTTGCTCACTCTGCCACTGGATTCAAAATAGCCTGGCTGATGAGGGTTATGAACCCAAAACCGGTCCCAGGATGCTTGTTTCCGGTCCTGGGAAGACATGGCTTGGCAGTTTGGTCTGGACTGTTCCCATGAAGCACAGGGTCAGACTGATTTGCATATGGCCATGTATGAACTGGGGTGGTGGAGTGAGCTAAAGAATGATGATGGATTAAACCCAGATCAGTTGACTGGGGGTGAGTGTTTGATTTGCTCAAATGGTTCGTCCATCATCCCCTTTGGTATCGCTTTGTTCGCCTTAAGTTGGCAGGGTATGCCCGGACGTGGGTCCCTTGCTCACCCTGCCATTGGATTCAAGATAGCCTGGCTGATGAAGGTTATGTACCCAAACCCGGTCCCAGGATGCTTGTCTCCGGTTCAGGGAAGACATGGCGTAGCAGTTCGGGTTGGACTGTTCCCATGAGGCACAGGGTCAGACTGATTTGCATATGGCCATGTCTGAACTGAGTGGTGGAGTGAGATAAAGAATGATGATGGATTAAACCCAGATCAGTTGACTGGGGTGAGTGTTTGATTTGCTCAAAGCTGTGTCCATCATCCCCTTTGGTATTGCTTTGTTCGCCCTAAGTTGGCAGGGTATGTTCAGACATGGGTCCCTGGCTCACTCTGCTACTGGATTCAAGATAGCCTGGCTGATGAGGGTAATGAACCCAAAACCGGTCCCAGGATGCTTGTTTCCGGTCCAGGGAAGACATGCTTGGCAGTTCAGGCTGGACTGTTCCCATGAGGCACAGGGTCAGACTGATTTGCATATGGCCATGTCTGAACTGGAATGGAGGAGTGAGCTAAAGAATGATGATGGATTAAACCCAGATCAGTTGACTGGGGATGAGTGTTTGATTTGCTCAAACGCTCCGTCCATCATCCCCTTTTGTATTGCTTTGTGCGCCCTAAGTTGGCAGGGTTTGCCCAGACGTGGGTCCCTTGCTCACTTTGCCACTGGATTCAAGATAGCCTGGCTGATGAGGGTTATGAACCCAAAACCGATCCCAGGATGCTTGTTTCTGGTCCAGGGAAGACATGGCTTGGCAGTTCAGGCTGGACTGTTCTCATGAGGCACAGGGTCAGACTGATTTGCATATGGCCATGTCTGAACTGGGGTGGTGGAGTGAGCTAAAGAATGATGATGGAATAAACCCAGATCAGTTGACTGGGGGTGAGTGTTTGATTTGCTCAAACGCTCCGTCCATCATCCTCTTTGGTATTGCTTTGTGCGCCCTAAGTTGGCAGGGTTTGCCCAGACATGGGTCCCTTGCTCACTCTGCTACTGGATTCAAGATAGCCTGGCTGATGAGGGTAATGAACCCGAAACCGGTCCCAGGATGCTTGTTTCCGGTCCAGGGAAGACATGCTTGGCAGTTCAGGCTGGACTGTTCCCATGAGGCACAGGGTCAGACTGATTTGCATATGGCCATGTCTGAAATGGAATGGAGGAGTGAGCTAAAGAATGATGATGGATTAAACCCAGATCAGTTGGCTGGGGATGAGTGTTTGATTTGCTCAAACGCTCCATCCATCATCCCCTTTGGTGTCGCTTTGTGCGCCCTAAGTTGGCAGGGTTTGCCCAGACGTGGGTCCCTTGCTCACTTTGCCTCTGGATTCAAGATAGCCTGGCTGATGAGGGTTATGAACCCGAAACCGGTCCCAGGATGCTTGTTTCTGGCCCAGGGAAGACATGGCTTGGCAGTTCGGGCTGGACTATTCCCATGAGGCACAGGGTCAGACTGATTTGCATATGGCCATGTCTGAACTGGGGTGGGGGAGTGAGCTAAAGAATGATGATGGATTAAACCCAGATCAGTTGACTGGGGGTGAGTGTTGGATTTGCCCAAACGCTCCATCCATCATCCCCTTTGGTATCGCTTTATTGGCTCTGGAATTAGGCATTAATACGTTACAAATCAACTGCAATAAAGAAATTAGAGATGGGCTTTCATACAACAAATGCAGGCGCCCCTGCATTACATATGGATTGAAGTATCCACTGTCATACACTTTATGGATATTGCAAGTCACCAGGAGTGATTTGACCAAATAGAGGAATGAAGCCAAAGGCGAAGTTCCTTTACAAGGCTCTGGTATCCTGCAATGTCCTTCTAATGTACAGTAGGGGTTCATTTATTCCTTATAATACATAGTTACACCCTTTCCACAAAACACTTAAATCCTTGTTGCGCTGCTCTTTCATGTGCTAGAAACATAATGTTTGTAAACATGTAGAATAACAAACATCTCCTGGTGACTCCTTGTTTTCAGCGATGCCAGACACGTTGTCCCACCTTCTCATGTCTCGTAGCTCAAATGTGGAACTCCTTACCTACTGATAACAGAATGATCTCTCTTTACAATCTGTTTAAAAAAAAGCTTACATCCTGGCTCTGCATTCAGCCTTGTGCACTGTTTTAATGGTCTCTTCTCGTCTCAATGCTTGTTTGCCTGTTTCCAGGCATCAGCTGCGCTTTATAAACTGTTTTTAATTGAAGTAACATAACATAACATCATAACATAACTGGAGTGTCTGGAAAGCTTATGTTGGCTACCCTTCCAGTAGTCACAGAGTTCAGCCAGGCAAGGATCCAAGAACTTCCTGAAGGCACAGTTTCAAACGCTACATAGAATTGTTTCTTTGGAGACAACTTCACTTGCTAGTAATTAATGTCTAAATGATTGGAATGGATTCTTCCAAAGGTCAGTGTTTCACCCGTTCGGTAAAGGGCCTCTTCAGGACAGCAAAGAGCATGCTGAATGCTGCAGAGTAAGCTGGCACTAGCCGTGCAGGCAGGATATTGAGCCAGAGTGAATCGGTGAAAACACTGTTTATTAAAATATATAAACAACGTTAAAATATAACCTCAATCTCCTCAGAGACTAAAACAGATGAAAACAGAACAAACATTTTACAATGCAAATAAAGTGCTAAAACTCCCAATACAATAAGGATACAATAAGGATATCCCCTTGTGGATAATAAAGATCAGTCATGAATGCTTGCTCTATTCTGACTCATTTTACTGCAAACATCAGTTTGATATATTCAAGTCTCAAATAGTGCAGTTGCAATCGTAGATAAAGGGCACGATATAGATATTGTGTTGGATTTGTGAAAAAAGGGGGCCATCTTTTCCTTGCATTGTGCCACATCCATGATGCTCTGTAATTCGTGAAAGACAGGCCAACCAACTTCATATTTTCCTAAAACATTGAACCTCAGCTTCTAAATTGGCCATAACATAAAACGGTGCTTCGGTGAAGAATAGGCCACATTACATTGCATGCGTTTACAACACATGCCATTACAACACTGTCATTACAATGACCGAGCTTTTACATTCCATACCATTACAACGCAGGTCGGAACAACGACTTGCTGTAGGGGGGCACTGGATTTTGGAATAGTATAATTTCCTATTCCAACTTCAGTCTGTGCAACAGCAGGGAAGGTGTTGGATTTTAATTCTAACACCTTTTGCCCCCTGCAGCAAGTCATTGTTCCGACTTGTGTTGTAATGGTATGCGATGTAACAACGCAGTTGTTGTAATGACCGTGTTGTAATGGCAGGGGTTGTATCGCATGCAGGGTAAACAATGTGTACCTACTGTGATATCAGCAGTTAGCCAGAGTGTAGAGAAACCTCTGATCCTAGACAGTGCATCAAATCCAATGGTGTAGCAAGGGGCAAGCGGTCCCCAGATTTTACCAGGCCTTCTTGGGGTGACAATCGCCACCCCCGCTCTTCCAAGCGCAAATGCAGGGTCTGCCCTGGGCGATCTAGCTACATCACTGATCAAATCTCCTTTCAATTTCCGTTAATCAACATTCACTTTTAGTAACCAAATAAAGAAATGCAGCGCAATCCCATATTTTTAATTGTGTAACTTGTAATCTTAACAGAGCATAGTTGATTAAGTGAGTGTAATAGTAAATTACTGTCTTATCAATTTTTAATTAATTCAGAACATGAAATGACCCAACAGAAGCTGCACAGGCCACAGACGTGGGTCCCTTGCTCACTTTTTCACTGGATTCAAGCTTGCCTGACTAATTAGAAGTGTTACCCTGAAACCGCTCCCAGGATGCTTGTTTCCAGTTCAGGGAAGACCTGGCTTGGAAGTTCGGGCTTGACTGTTCTTATAAGGCACAGGGTCAAGACTGATTTCCATATAGCTGGTTCTGAACTGAGGTGGCGAAGTGAGCTAAAGGCCGATGATGGATTCAACCCAGATATATGGCTGGGGGTGAGTGTCTGAAAATGTTAAGCACTCCGTCCATCATCTCCTTGTGTTTGCTTCGTTTGCCCTAAGTTGGCAGGATATGCCCAGACGTGGGTCCCTTGTTCACTTTGCCACTGGATTCAAGCTAGCCTGGCTGATGAGAGGTGGTACCCCAAAACCGGTCCCAAGATGCTTGTTTCCGGTTCAGGGAAGACCTGGCTTGGCAGATCGGGCTGGACTGTTCCCATGAGGCACATGGTCGAAACTGATTCACTCCTGGTGAATATCATCATTTGATATCTACATTTGGATGGCTAGAAATCCTTACCCTCGAAAGAATTTAGCAATGTTGGATAATGTAGCAAAATATCCCGACCCCAAACAACTCATTCGGGAGGAATTTGGTTAATACATCAATAAATGCTGGTGAAGGTCTGCAAACAGAATGTAAAATATATGATAGAAAGTAACTTATCAGCCCATTCAAAATGTGAATTTAAGTTATTTTAATAGGTTAGAAGAGCTCATGGCAACTTGCCAATTGAAGAAGCCAATTTGAGAATAGAAGCTATAACTTGGCTGGAGTAAGAGACGGAGAGACGCCAGCAAGAAAAGGCAAAACCATGCAGATGCGTCAATTATAAAAAAGCCCTGTATCTAAAGGAGATGTAGGTATATCGGGCATAAAGCTAACAATAATACAGATATGTGTAAAATGGAACACGATTAGAGAACATGTATGTATGAGTGTGGAAAAGCAGTCCTCAAACATAAGTAAAAAACGGCCCACTTATGGTTTACAAAAATTCCAAAAATGGAAATAAAAAAAGACATAGAAAGATGAAGTAAGCCCATAAAAAGGAACACATATTCAAGCACATGTTAAAAAAGATAGAATTGGGACACTAAGGGGCTTATTACGATGTTAGCTGGAGTTGCCTCCAACCGACACCATCTCGGTCTCGGGACCGACTGACCGACGGGCGGCAGGACCGACCGCCTGATTATGATGCAACCGAACACTAATTGGTCGCATACTCCGTTTTCTCTATGGGAGCTTGTGTTATGGCCATAAGCCAACCGTAATACAGGCTCCTATAGAGAAATGTGTGTGTGTGTAAAAGCCATGCACCCAGTGCCAGGCACCGCATGGTGCCTGCCCTACAGTGCAGGGTTTTACAGGGGGGTACCCTAGGTACCGCCTCGACCACCAACCATAGACCGCATAGGCAGGGCCCCCCAAAGTCACTCCCGACAGCCTTTCCATGTCGGAAAGCCCGGCATTGAAATGCTGTGGGAAACCAACATCGTAATTGCGACACAGGAAAAACCGTCCATAGGGGATTACGGTGCAGTTCCAAACAGCTGGAAGGCTCTGAGAGTGAGTAGGTATGCGTTGGAATGACTGGCCGGTTTACGTTCTGACCGCTGACATCGTAATCGGGCGGTCGGACTGCAAAGCAACTGTGTTGGTCGGAAAGCCTCCAACCGATCAACATCATAATCGGCCCCTGAGTGTGCACATGATCAATCACATTGATTAAGAAGGGCAAATCATTATCCCATTCATGTCATAGCAGTAATTGACTAGTAATTTGAATTCCTTTAATAATGCTGCAGTGACCCATTCTTGTATCTTTGCCTTAGAGCCCCATTTCAGTTGGCCGAATAGCAATGCAACTGTTGGGGTAAATGGCAATTGCATACCTGAGCATGCATACCAATTAGTTTAACCATGTACAGTGATAATTTTTTATTTGAATCAATTGATCACTGTGTTGGAACAGGGTAATATTCATTCCACTAAAAAGAGAAATGCATTACTTTTTTATGCAGCATGCAGAGTGGCACAGGCACATGCACCATGGGCAATGATTGCAGTGGATTACAGATGATAAGATGGGGACTGACAATAGGAAAGACACGGCCACTCTGTACTAATGACAGGTCTGGCAGTATGTTGCAAAGCAATGAGGTGTCTGCCTACCTGTGGGCCAGGTGGCTCAGATCCAGTCTACACAAGAGTGTGGGATCAACGCAGAGGAGCAAGTGAAGGAAAGTGATGACCTAATGAGCCTCTTTATCACTGAGCATGGGCACTAATTCATCTTTCGCCACTCAGTGTGAACCTATAGCTCTGATGTCCCACCGGCCCAAATTATGGTTCACTTGGCTAAAGACCTCCCAGCCATGAGACAATGCATGACTTGTTCACAGCGGTGGTCCTGATTCACAAAGGTAACTTGCATTTTTGAGTAATTTACACTTTTAATTAGGTTTACTGTTTTTTTCACAAAATCTGAGCCTCTGCAGTTTGTGAATAGCCCGAGTCCCCTCAATTTTGAGGAAAGAAGAAGTTTACACTTTTGGAGTAAATTTACACTCAGATTTTATGATAGCTAAAAAGTAGCAAACTTACTCAAGGGTGGAAATTACTCAAAAGTGTACGTTACCTTTGTGAATCAGGGCCCCCATTTATTTTACTTCTGCCGGGTACCTTTGATCACATGCTAGACCTCGGAGTGGTGATTAAGTGCATGCACAGATTGGGAAGAATTAACATTTCTTATCCTAAGCCAATGTATGGGGGAAGCTATTTTTCTCTGTGTTGAGAAACTTGCAATGCTGCTGTTCATGATTTATCTGTTATTTGTATGTGAGGGAAGCGTGCAAGGATTTTGCACATCATGTAGCAATCCTCTGCGCGTATTACCTACATCTAATTCCAAGGCATACCATCTTTGCACTGACATCACCTAAGTTTTGCCAGCTGTGTTTGTGTGTTGAAACATTGGATCGGAATCAGGCCGTGCACTTCCGGTTCTAGGCTGTGTGTGCCCTGCTGCTGGATATACTATTCCTGTTTCTGTTGGTGAAGATTTTTTTGCTATGCAAACATCAAAACGGCTTTGTCAATGCTACTTTCATTGACCAAAAACCTAAAGCATCTTTTCCTGAGATCAGGCTAAGTGGTTTATTTTGCAGCTAATGTTAAAAAAAGATATACTTTAGAAAATGGGCCAGTGATCAGAGTTCACATTTGCAGGGAAAATCATTTTAGCATTTTAATAAATGTGTATTTGAATAAACAAATCCACAAATAAAAATATTCTAACACTCAACTTATGTGTTGGTACAAAGAAACACAAAATAAAATGTGTCCTTAGGCTATGATGGAAGTAGTCGTATTTCTAATAAGGAAACCAGTGCGCAAATAGATAGGCCTTGCTTTGTTGATGAGCTTTCAATGGTGTGGAAGTGTGTTTTCATGTGTCCAATGCACACTGTACCACTGGAACCAGGCTATGCCCATCTGATGAGCCAAAAACAAGGGTAGTCCCTGTCCTGGGTTCGGTTCAGGGAGGACCTGGCTTGGCAGTTCAGGCAGGACTGTTCACATTGGAGCAGGGTCAAGACTGACTTGCATAGAGGTGGGTTCAAACTGAGGTGGCATGGTGTGCAAAATAACAATAGATTGGGGTGCGGCCTGCGTAATTACAAGTGACTGAGATTAATTCAAGCATTCCATTCATTACTTTGTGTATATTGTTTTTACATACATCGATAATCAATTTCCTACCGATCTTGAAATATTCTTTTATTATTACAGTGGCCAATGGGTGTGTGTGGGGGAGGGGTTCTTGGGGTTTTATTATTTCATTGTTCTGACATGATCTATTGTCCAAACGCTTTTTATATAAAATGATGCACTGAGGAGCCCTTTAGATAATAAAACAATAAAATAGTTATAGTTTCGAAAGCACTATTTTTATTTTTTACATTGAGTTGTTTTCATAGTACTTATTGGCTACTTTTAATAATCTTTTCTGGCTCAGTGAAAATTGTAGCTAATCGCCCACATACACAATTAGTTGTGCCTGTCATGCATAATTAATATGCCTCGCTGTTGTTTCCACACCATCTTCCAGACATAACGGTTATATTAACTGTTCTTACATTTCTAGCAAAGGACAGACGAAAACAAATGTGCAATAGTGACTTTATTTTGAATCTCTTCATTTTTCCACAAAAAAAGATTTAAACAGCAATCCAGTTCCAAATAGCATCATACTTTTCCCCCAAATCAAATAAAAGTAAGACTGTTTTATTTTCTCTATTCTTTCTACAAAAAATAATGTTTGCCTTGGGAATCCTATAAATATGACAGGGTACTTTTCAATACGGACTCCATTATATTGTGTCTCAGATTGCCCATTTTGAACCTTAGCTTTTAGGGTGAAAATCTACCATGACAATATTCTGTACAAGTGTTGCATCTCATTGGTATGTAAAGTGGTGCAATTTGGGTCCTGCATAAGGGTGATTCCTATAGATCTGCTTTGCAGATGTGACTTTAAATGCTCTGATCAGAACAGTGCATCAAAACAAAATGATGCCCCCGCAAATAAAGTGGGGGCATATCTGACTGCAAAATCTCACAGATATTTATCAAAGTGGAGCTCCTGAAGTGTGAGTGCCCCTTCCATTCACCACAGGGTGGGTGCCCCACCCCCTCCACCACAGGGGATACAGGAGCGTGTAAAACTCCCAGCATGTATGATGCACTAATCTACAGTCACAGCTACCAGACCATAAGCTAGGTAAGGGCTCCTTCATACTTGGCAGCCATGTTATGCACTTTCAATGTGCGGACCCATTTTAATCGGAAGATACTCGAATAACAGTTCAGAGTTCACAAGCAGGTTTCACAAAATCTTGAAGCCATGTTACTCTTTCGGGAACAACTGCTTGCACACTTGAACCTCGCAAAACAGTTCCAGGTGCAACTTGCACCCTCCAATACAATGGGTCCAGCCACATTTCTTCTTCTTTCCCTTCTGCACTCAAGTCAGGTGGTCATTGCCTAAGAAAGCTGTAGTCATTCATTTGCTGTTGTCCAAGCCTTTTATGTCCTCTTTAGACTCTCACTGTGAAATCGACCAGGTAGTTTCGGACTGAGCTCTGTGTGTGGATAGTGAATGAGTCTCCATTCTGTTTAATCTCCTTCTGGGGTTTCATCTGTTTGGTGGCTTCAAGTGTGGCAGAACCCACTTCGAGCTTCTGCATGCACGGCTTGAAATTCTCATTGCTGACCAAGTTTCACATGCCGCTGAGGTCTGGGTGGGTCAGATGGGCTGTGATTGGGGGCAGAGCAGCAGCCGCTGTCAGGCTAGATCGGAATATATGCAAAAATAACCTCAGGGTATGATCCCTTCTGGACACAACTACATCTATC
>NW_028255155.1:0-50854 GCF_964263255.1 Lissotriton vulgaris
TATGCATAAGTTGCCCATTCAGGGCATGATACCTTAGAGGGTGCTCTGAACGAGAAAATTGCATAATATGCCCATTCAGGGCTTGATTTATGTGCGAAATTGATGCCTAGAATATGGTACAGAATATAATGAAATATAGATTCATTTACAGTATATTAGACTATCGAGATATTGTGTATATATGTAATTACGTATATACTTTTGTTATGCAATTGTGTTCCAAGATGGCGCCGCATTTAACAAAACATACATTGGTCCTTTGTTGATGTTTATGTTCATGACAAACAGGAAATGTGGTCACGGTGTAAATAAATAATGGCCGTTTCTGGCGCGCCCCCATACCATCGAGGAAGGCGAATGCCGAAACGCGTCTGGTGCGTTTGACAGTCCGAATAAAATCTGTGACTCTCCCCCGTGAGTGCTGTGTCTTTTGTGAAAACGAGGGAGACTAGAAGCGTGATAATGGCGGGAGCACCCCCGCAAACAGCACCCGTGTGAGAGTGTGTGAGTAGGTGCAGGAGGAAGCGGCGATATATATATATATATATATATATATATATATATATATATATATATATATATATATATATATATATATATATATATATATATATATATATATATATATATATATATATACATATATATATTCATATCTGAAAAAACATAGGTTTCACACCAGTTATAGTTAGGAATTAGCATTTAAAAAACCAAATAAATTCACTGAAAAAACCATAGGTTTCACACCCGTTATAGTTAGGAATTAGCATTTAAAAAACCTATTAAATTCACTGAAAAAGCCATAGGTTTCACACCAGTTATAGTTAGCTGGAAATTTTACTCACATAAAACCATTGAAATTCCCACGTTATAGTTAGTTGGACTCACTATAACTTGCGTGCCTGCAATGCACTGCTGATGACGTCACATATTACATCACTCATGACATGGTCAATGACATCACTCATGACATCACTGATGACACCAACTTTGTGACAGAGTGACAGACCTCCTTTCAGTGTAATGTAACCCTTGAAACACATATTCAAAAATGGAAACTAAAATGTGCGCGGCCATAGATATATATATTTGTTTGAACCTAAATTACTCAAAAACCACTGGAGCACATTTCTTGAGACATAGCAAAGGCACATCGGGCTACCAGTCCCTACAATTTTGCCAAGTTTGGTGGAAATCCATTCAGCCGTTCGGGCTAAAAGTGAGGTTGACCGCCCTATGGAAATTAACATGGGGAAAAAACGTTTTGGGACCCCCCTTTTATCTCGGCCCCCGCTTGACTAATCCCCCCCAAACTTTCGAGGAAAGACCGGAGCTTCGCAAGGCAAATTTGAGGAAATTTTCAGGCAGATTCGTCAACCGGCCCCAAAGTTATTCACAATAGAATTTTGAGATTTTGCATTGAAAAAAATCCTAACTATAACTACCAACTGGCAACTCAGCACCGGGAAGATTCGAACCCCCGATCCCAAAAGACTTGCATACGAGGTCTCCTAGTCCATTGAGCTATGCGACTTAGCATATTTTAACAAGTGAAATTCAGAGAGTCATCTTATTCCCTTTGTTAGTAAAGGGTCCAAAAAGGACAATACACACTGCCCTGAAACAGTACTGCCCGAGTGGGCTAAAGGAATAAGGCATTATGAAAGAATCTGATATTAGTATTTCAAAATTAGTGATAGTTTCACATTACTGCCCTAGTAGGCCATATCCATATATGTTGGCACAGGATACTTTTTATGAAAATTAAAGTTCATTCAAACAAAAATTAGGTCTGCCATAATTATGCCCCAGTGGGCTACTGCATTCTTGATTGCCAGCGAAACCTTCATCAGTCACTCTTGAGTGTGCACCTGTAACACCTAAGACAATAATAAAGGCAAAGTCCTATTAAAATCTTCATAATCCAAAAAACGTTTCATGAAGAAAACACACAAAATTCTAAAACAACTTACAGAAGATGATTTAGCAGCAAAGATCATAGACAAGTATTTATGATTTAATGTAAATGTACTGACAATTCCTCGTCCATATTCAACCCATGGGGCACCATGGTGTTGAATCTTATGATAAATTTGGACTCCAATTTCCTGAGTTCGAGAAGTCTATTCCCACCTCTTTTGTTCGGGGGGACACAGTCGATGACAGCAAATTTTACGAGATTTTGTGATGCTCGTAAAAATGGCGAGCTACAGGATAAGTTTTATCATTTTTAGGTCTCGCCTTTACCATTCCGCAGGAATGGGAAATGGGGAGAATTCAAGTCGGCTATTTTCTCTTCAAACCAAAGGGCTTTCAGCCGCGGTTTTCTTGCAGTTCACGTGAATCACGTGATCAAACATGCATGAGCATTCACTCCCCTAGCAGCACTCCTCCCACACCAGCAACTCCTCCCTCCCACACCAGCACCTCCCCTCTCTCTCCCCGCAAGCACAGCCTTGCCCTTTCCCACACCAGCACCTCCCCCCTCCCACACCAGCACCTCCCCTCTCTCTCCACGCAATCACAGCCTTTCCCTAGCAGCACTCCTCCCACACCAGCACCTCCCCCCTCCCACACCAGCACCTCCCCTCTCTCTCCACGCAATCACAGCCTTTCCCTAGCAGCACTCCTCCCCCCTCCCACACCAGCACCTCCCCTCTCTCTCCACGCAATCACAGCCTTTCCCTAGCAGCACTCCTCCCACACCAGCACCTCCCCCCTCCCACACCAGCACCTCCCCTCTCTCTCCACGCAATCACAGCCTTTCCCTAGCAGCACTCCTCCCCTCTCCCACACCAGCACCTCCCCTCTCTCTCCACGCAATCACAGCCTTGCCGTCTGGTTATTTTATTCCTCTTCTTTCATTCAGCCATGATCTCACTCCTCCTACAACACCCCGCCTATCCATGCTGCTCTCCTCCACCTCCACTTATTTTACTTCTCACCCCCAGGAGCCTTGCTCTTCTTCCTCTTGCCAGGCTCTTCTGACGTATATGCCTCATCCTTGTCCTCTAGTTCCAACTCTACATTAAGGTGCAGAGGTTCTTCAAGCAGCGATTGATGCTGTTTCACTGCCGCCATGTTCAAGAGAGAGAGCCTAGGTCTGACCGAAACACTGTGGATCCTAAAACAACTCTGATTCAGGGGACCCGGATTTCCGCTCTAACATCACTCTATGATTCAGCCATCACCAGTCAAAGGGGATGCCGGGACAGCTGCACACAACATTACGGAGCGCTCATCTGTAAACATAGAAAACGGACTTCACCACTTTTTTTCCACCGAGGGCTCCTTATAGAAACACGTTAAAAATACCCAATTAAAAACAAATGACATCATATTTTTTACTGCAGCTCGTGAGAACCCATTTCAAAATGAGCTTTAAGTTTTCACGAGCAGCTGAGCTATACTATTTTCGATATGACAATCACATTGGAATATAGAGGCAAAATAGCTCAGATCGTAATAACCATGCACGTATTCTGACGCTTTTAGCTAGTTAGGAATACATTTTCACAAACACTTGTTTTAAGGGGCGTTTAGAGCCAACAAAATAGTTAAAGTATATTGTTGTTGTTCTTTCTAGCTACGCCTCCACACTCACCAACCGACCCCCACTGCGCCTTGGATCCCAGCTGCGAAACTTTTTATGGCGTTCAGCCGCTGGCTGCATGATTTCTTCAGTCTAAGTGGAGTCACTTCAGATTGCAGTACGGATTATCAAACCATGTACTCATTTATTTTAATTATATATTTACTTAGACACTTAAGGTAAACAAATATGCCTGGGCGTCAGGAGCTTCGAAAACGGCAAACTGAAATCGAATTTTAGAACCAAAAGCTCAATTTAGCACTCTAATCTTACTTTTACGAGCAAAATGTTTCCACTTCAACACTTTATCTAAAGTCCTGGTCATCAGATTCATTGCCCGCTCCCATCACTAGATATTTTAAGCCACTTGGGCTCTATGCCATACTAATTGTTTGCAAGACATGAACACACTCGTATAGCGAGTTCGCCATTCCTCCACGCTCACTCCCAGCCCCCCTTTGCGTATTCACCCCGACCGGCTGTGCATGCCTACTGGCTTTGTCACCATTCCTCCATGCTCACTCCCGCAACCCCCCCTTAAGTGTTTACCCCGACCGGCCATGCATGCCTACTGGCTTTGCCACCATTCCTCCACGCTCACTCCCGCCCCCCCTTGCGGGTTCACCCCGACCGGCCGTGCATGCCTACTGGCTTTGTCACCATTCCTCCACGCTCACCCCCCCCTTTGCGTATTCACCCCGACCGTGTCACCATTCCTCCACGCTCCCACCCGCCCCCCCCCCTTGTGCGTTCACCCCGACCGGTCGTGCATGCCTATTGGCTTTGTCACCATTCCTCCACGCTCACTCCCGCAACCCCCCCTTAAGTGTTTACCCCGACCGGCCATGCATGCCTACTGTCTTTGTCACCATTCCTCCTCCCCCTCTCCAGCCAGCTTCCCCCAGGCCGTAGCAGCACTCCTCCTTAGAACAGTCCTAGCATATCACCGGCATGTGAGGCAGGCTTGGCGCCAGCCGGTTAAACTGAGCATCGGATAATGAGGTGCCCTTTGCAGCCATTCTGCTGCTATCAAACACCCATCCTGCCCTTGTTTGTCGCCATTTCCGCGATGACAAAGGCCGGTGTGGGCTGTGCCTGTCCAGAACATTCTTGTGTTGCACCCCTTGCCGTTAAAAATTTAAACCGAGTTCGCATTACAAAGCCAAAGAACTCGCCTCACAACTTTTAAAGGTCAAGAATAAACTAACTAGCTTTCAGCCTACCTTCAGGGCCAATGTTAACTTCGAGATAATAAGAAGGCAAATAGTATTTTAAACGCATAAGCTAAACAAATGCATATTTTTGTCCGATGTTTACATACGAAACTGTTTTCAAAGTGGATTTTTTGTGTCGCTTGGTTTAAACGTGTCACAAAAAATTCCCAGACCTGTAGCAACAAGTTGGCTTTAGGAGAACTACTACTTATATATAATATGTCAACGCCATGTTGTTTTAGTGAATCAAGAGATTCTAGTCGCCGCACCTCTTATGAAATTTTTGCCAACTTTGTATGTACCAGCAAGTTGGCTAGCAATAGGCCCTTAATGCATTTGAGCTTTGTGATAGTTTGTGAAAGGTTGATATTGCTATATGTTCTTTTGTATTCCCTTGTTTTCTAATCACGGGGTCGCCTCAGGTTGCAGAGAGTGCTTAAGCCTAATCACACATCTTCATACAAAGGGGTTCCAAGTTCTGAATGAATAATTTTTTTGTTTGAACTCCCATGTCAGTGAAATGCTCCCTTGCGAAAGCATACTATTATAGCCTTGCAGCCTCCCGCTCACTCCCGCAACCCCCCCTTAAGTGTTTACCCCGACCGGCCATGCATGCCTACTGGCTTTGTCACCATTCCTCCTCCCCCTCCCCAGCCAGCTTCCCCCAGGCCGTAGCAGCACTCCTCCTTAGAACAGTCCTAGCATATCACCGGCATGTGAGGCAGGCTTGGCGCCAGCCGGTTAAACTGAGCATCGGATAATGAAGTGCCCTTTGCAGCCATTCTGCTGCTATCAAGCACCCATCCTGCCCTTGTTTGTCGCCATTTCCGCGATGACAAAGGCCGGTGTGGGCTGTGCCTGTCCAGAACATTCTTGTGTTGCACCCCTTGCCGTTAAAAATTTAAACCGGGTTCGCATTACAAAGCCAAAGAACTCGCCTCACAACTATTAAAGGTCAAGAATAAACTAACTAGCTTTCAGCCTACCTTCAGGGCCAATGTTAACTTCGAGATAATAAGAAGGCAAATAGTATTTTAAACGCATAAGCTAAACAAATGCATATTTTTGTCCGATGTTTACATCCGAAACTGTTTTCAAAGTGGATTTTTTGTGTCGCTTGGTTTAAACGTGTCACAAAAAATTGCCAGACCTGTAGCAACAAGTTGGCTTTAGGAGAACTACTACTTATATATAATATGTCGACGCCATGTTGTTTTAGTGAATCAAGAGATTCTAGTCGCCGCACCTCTTATGAATTTTTTGCCAACTTTGTATGTACCAGCAAGTTGGCTAGCAATAGGCCCTTAATGCATTTGAGCTTTTTGATAGTTTGTGAAAGGTTGATATCGCTATATGTTCTTTTGTATTCCCTTGTTTTCTAATCACGGGGTCGCCTCAAGTTGCAGAGAGTGCTTAAGCCTAATCACACATCTTCATACAAAGGGGTTCCAAGTTCTATTGGCAGAATGACACACATGCAACGCCACTCGTACATGTAACGCCACTCACACATGCAATGCCACTCACACATGCAACGCCACTCACACATGCAACGCCACTCCACCATGCAACGCCAGTCAAACATGCAACAACACTCACACATGCAACGCCACTCACACATGCAACGCCACTCAACCATGCAACGACACTCAACAATGCAACGCCACTCAACAAGCCAACGCAACTCTACAACCCAACGCCACTCAACCACACAATGCCACTCAACCACGCAACACCACTCAACAACGCAACGCCACTCTAAAACGCAACGCCACTCTAAAACGCAACACCACTCTAACACGCAACGCCACTCTAACACGCAACAACACTCTAACACGCAACGCCACTCAAACACGCAACGCAAATCACACATGCAACGCCACTCAACCACGCAACGCCACTCAAGAACGCAACGACAGTCAACTACGCAACGCCACTCAACTACGCAACGCCACTCAACTACGCAACACCACTCAACAACGCAACGCCACTCACCCACGCAACGCCACTCACCCACGCAACGCCACTCACCCACGCAATGCCACTCACCCACGCAACAACACTCAAACATGCAACGCCACTCACACATGCAACGCCACTCACACATGCAAAGCCACTCACACATGAAACGCCACTCAATAACGCAACGCCACTCCCACATGCAACACCAGTCACACATGCAACGCCAGTCACAAATGCAACGCCACTCAACCACGCAACGCCACTCACACATGCAACGCCAATCACACATGCAACGACACTCAAGAACGCAACGACAGTCAACTACGCAACGCCACTCAACTACGCAACGCCACTCAACTACGCAACACCACTCAACAACGCAACGCCACTCACCCACGCAACGCCACTCACCCACGCAACGCCACTCACCCACGCAATGCCACTCACCCACGCAACGCCACTCACACACGCAACGCCACTCACCCACGCAACGCCACTCACACATGCAACGCCACTCACACATGCAACGCAACTCACCCACGCAACCCCACTCACCCACGCAACCCCACTCACCCACGCAACGCCACTCACCCACGCAACCCCACTCACCCACGCAACCACACTCACCCACGCAACGCCACTCACACATGCAACGCCACTCACGCATGCAACGCCACTCATGCATGCAACGCCACTCACGCATGCAACTCCACTCACACACCCCCTCACCCTCAAACAACTTACACTCACACACCCACAATCTACTCACACCCATCACAACACTCTCACACTCACTATACATCACACACTCTCAGCCACAAACCACCTCACTCACCCTCACCCTCACACACCCTCACCCTCACACACCCTCACCCACAGTCACACACTCAACATTCAAACTCGCACACCCTCACTCACCTTCACACCCTCACAACACTCACCCTCACTCACCCTCAAACTCTCACCTTCACTCACCCACACCTATCATCACACACTCTCACATCCCATTACCCTCACCCCCTCATCTTCACACACCCTCATCCCATCAC
This sequence comes from Lissotriton vulgaris, assembly GCF_964263255.1. Lineage (NCBI taxonomy): Eukaryota > Metazoa > Chordata > Amphibia > Caudata > Salamandridae > Lissotriton > Lissotriton vulgaris. The sequence goes on from NW_028255155.1 coordinate 7,818, forward strand.
CCACACTCATACTCACACCGTCACCCTCACTCACCCTCACACACCATCACACACCCTCACACCCGCTAAACATCACATCCAATCACCCTCACACCTTCCAAGTCCACCCTCACAACCCTCACTCATGCTCACACCGTCACCCTCACTCACACTCACACACCATCACACACCCTCACACCCCCTGAACCTCACATCCAATAACCATCACACTCACACCGTCCAAGGCCACCCTCCTAATCCACCCTACAACACCACCCTACAACTCCACCCTCCAAAATAACTGCGCATCTATGTTAATGCAAGCAAAGCTTTTGCAGTGCGACTTGATGTGTACCTTACCAAAAAAAAAATGAAAACATTTTACATGTATAATATTAAAAAAATTACTGATGTCTTTGAGTTTGGATTCAGCGCTAACAACAGCATCAATAAACATTACATAGGTCTCTTAGCTTCAGAAACAACGCATAACAACATTAATACATTTGAAGTGTACAATATTCACGGCGAAAATATAAACACTTATAGCCATCATCACAACAACTCTCACTCACACCAACTCACACCCTCACACACAGCCTCACACAACATCACTCATCCTCAAACTCCCTCACAACCTCAAACACCATCACTCAACAACACACCCTCACCCTCAACAACCTCACCCTCACACACCCTCACTCACCCTCCCCCACTCACCCTCACACACCATCACTCTACATCACCCCCTCACCCTCACACCCCCTCACACACCCTCACCCACCCTCACCCACAGTCACACACTCAACCTTAAAACTTGCACACCCTCACTCACCTTCACACACTCACACCCTCACAACACTCGCCCTCACTCACCCACACCTAGCATCACACACACTCACACCCCATTACCCTCACCCCCTCACCTTCAGACACCCTCACCCCCTCACCTTCAGACACCCTCACCCCCCTCACCCTCACAACCCTCACACCCTCACTCATACTCACACAGTCACCCTCACTCGCCCTTACACACCATCACACACCCTCACACCCCCTGACCCTCACATCCACTCACCCTCACACTCACACCGTACAAGTCCACCCTCCGACTCCACCCTACAACACCACCCTACAACTCCACCCTACAACTACTAATCCACCCTCCAACTACTAATGCACCCTCCAACTACTAATCCACCCTTCAACTCCAAAAGTAAATAGCATTAGGCAACATTTAATTCAATAACAAAACATCAGATTACACACTTGTAGGTATTCAAAAATGAAAACTTAATGCATCGCAAGGACAGTGCACAAATTAATACATAAAAACGCAGGAAAGGATTGTTAAATATAACATTTTTTACAGAAAAAAATAAATACAAAGAAAAAAGGAAAACATCTGAATACACAGCGAGTAATACACCAATTTAAAAGGGGACAAAAACCTCTAAAGGACACAAATTCACAACATAAAGCAGTCACTAAAGTAAGGGGAAATAAATAAACCATTAAACAATGGTGGAAAGAATCCACAAAACAAAGAAAGTGCGTAATCACAAGAGCACTAGACCTCACATCCTACTTGCAATTCACTAATAAGTACAAGAAAGTATTTCACTCTAACTAAACAACAACAACAATACAATTTTTAAAGGTGGCTTCATACTTATACTTTGCCACAATTAATGCACATCTGTAGTCGGAAATTTATAAGGAGGTAAACATTGTCTTGAATAAGCAAACACAGACAAAATCAATGCGCATCTATGTTAATGCAAGCCAAGCTTTTGCAGTGCAAATTGATGTGTACCTTACAAAAAAATAATAACTTTTGACATACATTATATAAAAAACTTTACTGATGTGTTTGTTTTTTGATTCAGCGTTAACAACAGCATCAATCAACATTACATAGGGCAGGATTAGCTTTCTCAAAAAACGCTTCACAACATTAATACATTTGAAGTGTACAATATTCACGGAGAAAAAATGATCACTTATAGGCATCATCACAATGACTCACACCCTCACCCACCCTCACCCTCAGCCGAACACACCCTCACTCATCCTCACCCTACATCACACCCTCACACTCTCACAACCTCACACCCTCAATCACACTCATACCCTCACACACCATCACTCACCAACACACGCTCAGCCTCACTCACAACATCAAACGCACAGACACTCACATCCACTCACACTCACACTCACACCGTCCAAGTCCACCCGCCAACTACACCGTAAAAAAAATAAATAGCGTTAGGCAACATTTACCCTCACCCCCTCATCCTCACACACACACTCACAACACTCACACCCTCACTCATACTAAAACAGTCACGCTCAATCACTCTCACACACTGTCACACACCCTCAAACACCCAAACACTCACATCCACTCACCCTCACACTCACACCGTCCAAGTCCACCCTCCAACTACACCCTATAACTACTATACCACCCTACAACTTTACCCTCCAACTACAACTCCACCCTCAAACTCCACACATAAATAACATTAGGCAACATTTATTTTAATACGTACTAATCAGATTACACACTTGTAGCTATTCAAAAATGTAAACTTAATGCAACGCAAGGACAGTGCAGCAATTAATACACAAAAATGAATAAAGGGATTGTAAAATAAAACATTTCTTTCACAAAGATCATAAATACACAAAATAATACAACAATTTAAAAGTGGACAAAGCGAGCTAAAGGAAACAAATTCACAACATAAAGCACTTACTAAAGTAAGGGAAAATAAACCATTAAACAATGCCAGCAAAAATCAAAAACGCAAACAAAGTGCGCAATCACAAAAGCACGCGACTCTGGTGTTGCTCTAACTCATGCTGCTGTTGCACGAAGTGTTTCGGAGGTGCTAAGTGCACAACAACAGGAACAACCTACACCAAAACAGCATCAAACAGCATCAAAAGAGCACAACTCAACAACACAACAACACTACTAACCACCACCCCAACACCACTATTCAACACAACATTATCACTCCGCAACAACACATTAACACAATGCACCAACACAACAACACTCAGCACATTAACATTGTCACACTGCAACACTACAACATCGCTCAGCAACACCAGAACAACAACCAATAACACCACAACACCACTCTCAAGGACCACATCATCACTCGCAAACACCACATTAACACTACACAGCACCACACCAACACTCCAAAATACAACAGTACTCAGCACCATCACAACACCACTCTCCATCACCACATGGACAAAACAACAACACCACAATGATACTAATGTTTAAAAATTAATGCGGCTGTGTTGCTAAGTGTTGCTAGGCTGCTGGAAAGTGATGCTGCATGTGTTGTTAGCTCTCGCCCTCAATATACCTATCTAACTATCTATATAAATCACAAATTAACAACAACATCTATACAATAATAGCATTACACCACATTTCAATAAATAATAAACAATACAATGCATTCATGTAATAATGGACTAAATAACACGGCAAAAATAACACCTACACAATAATATCTTGCTAACACATAAAAAAACTCTTGTAAATTACAATTAAAATACCATTCCTGTACATACGCCAATAAACAAAATCAATTTACACCCAAAATATGCACTTGAAAAAAGGGACAAAAGTAATACACTCATGTTATTAACAATACAAGACCAATAATGTACATACGATACCTGAAATAATAACCCAACACCTACTTAATATATACCGATTCTATCGAAGCATAACAATACTTTAATACATTACATTATTAATAATTAACAACTCGGAAACAAAGGGAAATACTATTAACAAAAACAAAAAAGTACACAAAATCAATAAATGCATAAAATACACACTTTGACTATACCTTAAAATCAATACATTGCTATACATTACATAAAATTACATTACAACATTTCACATTCACAATTTAGAAAGTTCAATACATATTTAATAATATACATACGATAACGTAAACAATGTTGCGATACACAAAAGTATAACATTAATAATAAACTGTAAAAATTAATCAAATACATCTCTACATAGTCTATAATACATTCACATCATACATTAAATAGTTGTAAAAAAAAACCTACCTGTCAAACAACGCCGGAAGAAGACAGGAACAACAACACGCCTTTCCCCCACGAAAGTTCCCGAACATCTGGGGATTTCCCAATTAACGCACGTCAAACGCAACGCTACGTCACCAAACGTAGCCCTGCGATTGGCTAAGGATTACGTCATACATCAAACACATTCAGAATACACAAAAAAGACTAGAACGCTAAACACTTAACGTAATTCACGTAAAGGAAACACATAGCGCCCGCCATTTTTATTTCAATAACACTTCATACACAACGTTAAAACAAAAAACATTACAACACATAACACATACTTAAAAATAAATACATACAAAGACATGTTAGAATAAAATACATACATGCAACACAATAACACTCACACATCACATCTTACAATTGCTATAAAACAACAAACACAAAGCATAACGCAACAACATATAATACACTACATAACAAACATATATACAAAACTATTAATACACACCATCACAAAAACACAACTACTCAACTATGCAAAACACAAACAACACTCAGCACCAACACATCAACATCTCTGCAACAGGACAGCACCACTCACAAATAATCCAGCATTACATGCAACGCCACACACACATGCAACGCCACACACACATGCAACGTCACTCACACATGCAACGCCACTCACACATGCAACGCCACTCACACATGCAACGCCACTCGCACATGCAACGCCACTCACACACGCAATGCCAGTCACACATGCAACGCCACGCACACACGCAACGCCACGCACACACGCAACGCCACTCACACACGCAACGACACTCACACACGCAACGCCACGCACACACACAACGTAAGTCACACACGCAACACAAGTCACACACGCTACGCCACTCACACACACTACATAAGTCACACACGCAACGCCACTCACACACGCTACGCCACTCACACACGCAACGCCACTCACACACGCAACACCACTCACACACGCAAGCCCACTCACACACGCAACTCCACTCACACACGCAACGCCACGCACACACGCAACGCCACTCACACACGCAACACCACTCACACAAGCAACACCACTCACACAAGCAACGCCACTCACACACGCAACTACACTCACACACGCAATGCCATGCACACACACAACGCCACTCACACATGCAACGCCACTCACACACGCAACGCCACTCACACAGGCAACGCCACTCACACAGGCAACGCCACTCACACATGCAACGCCACTCACACATGCAACGCACCCACGCAACACCACTCAGACATGCAACACCACTCAGACATGCAACGCCACTCACACATGATACGCCACTGACACATGCAACGCCACTCACACATGCAATGCAACTCACTCAAAGCAACGCAACTCACTCACGCAATGCCACTCATCCACGCAACACCACTCATCCACGCAACACCACTCATCCACGCAACACCACTCATCCACGCAACACTACTCGCACACGCACGCAACACACACATGCAACGCCACTCACACATGACACGGAACTCACACATGCAACACCAATAAAAAATGCAACGCCACTCACACATGCAACGCCACTCACACATGCAACGCCACTTACACATACAACGCATGTCACACATGCAACGCCACTCACACACGCAACGCCACTCACACACGCAACGCCACTCACACAGGCAATGCCACTCACACAGGCAACGCCACTCACACACGCAACGCCACTCACACACGCAACGCCACTCACACACGCAACACCACTCACGTTGCCAATAGGTATCACAGTAGGAAAGTTGGAGCCATTACAATTGCAAATAACAATGCCTTTTATTTTTTTATCATTTTTAAAACATAAAGGGCTTTGTCATTTACAAAACCAATAGCTCCAACTTTCCTACTGCGAGACCTATTGGCAACGCCAGTGCTTGTTACCAATAGCTCTCAGGTGTTCTAACACCCTCTTCTTACCCTTGTGAATGGCACTCCCAATGTAGTATTTTGAACATGAGTATTATAGGTGGTAATTAATCTTATTGTTTCTTTAGATTTTGTCTGAGACTCAGTAGTTTTGGGAAATAACAGATCTTGACGATTAAGAGCTTCTACTCTAGTGACTTCTTTTACAGTCTTGGGGCTATAGCCTCGTGTCAAGAATCTTTCTCTCATGATTACTTTCTTCTGTTCAAATTTGTCACCTGTACTACAGTTACAGTTCCATCATTTGTTCTGGACACTAGTGATTTTTTACGTCAAATCAATGACATTGAGTGGTCTCCTAATTACCTTATGCTAGGTCTAGACGTGTGTAGTTTGTACACTAGTATTCCGCAAACTCTAGGTCTAGAAACCTGCAGACAGTTTTTCAAGACCAGACCGTTATGCTTTTTCCAACATACTGAGATGTTACTCAAGATGATTGGAAAGGGGCGACCACTCGGTCCCCCCGAGCGTATGGTTGGTTGCCCCGATCCTCCCGGGAAAACCATTTTGGGCGGGAGGCGTGGCTCGGCTGGTATGCCCGAAGCACGGAAGACCACGCCCAGTAGGCGTACCGGAGGAGGGTCCCCGCCCTCCCGCAGATGGATAAATAGAGTGGGAATCCGAAGAAGCGTCCTCTTGTTCCTGTGCTCTGAAGGCTGCACCAACTCGTTGCTCGTGAGCCCTCGACGGAACAAGCGGCAATTTTGAGAACTTGTAATCTTGTTGTTTCTCTTTCAGTTATATGGAGTACGAAGGATCCAGGACCTCGTTGATCAACTAGCGCAGAGTACACAAAGCCATGGCCGGCAAGAAAGCAGGAAAGAGCTCCGAGATGGAGAAGGTATTATGCACCTTGTCGAACCGAATGGCGATCATGGACCGAAAGCTCGGAACAGTTGACTCGATCGGTCGGGGTTTGGCCGAAGTTAAAACACAGTTAGCGGCCCAGAACAGCTCAGGCCGTCCTAAGAAGGTAATAGGCCCGGCCTTGCCGGGAGTCGTCCCTGAGGGTAGGGGGAAGCGTGTTAAGAGGAGGGCGGTTTCTGGGAAGATCCGGTTCCCGAGGTACTCCCAGTCGCCCCCATTACACCGGCGGACAGCCCGGTACCAAACCCAGATATAGGTTTACCAACCCCGGTTGTAATTACCCCTGTTAATGACGAGGAGATGCCCCCGGAACTGGCCATCCAATTAGCGGCAGTGTTGCCCTGGCTCAAGAAGAAAGCGGGGGGGGCATTGGCCGCGGGAGACCCGGCCGAGGAGGCTAGACTAATAATCGAGCAGTTACGGCAGTCGAGAGAGGCCGCGACAGCGAATGTTCCTCTTGTTTCCCCACAGGTGGCACCGGGAGGACCTGCGGTTAGCCGGGAAAAGGCAGCAGACACGACGGTCGAACCTGGTAAGCACACATTGCCAATGGCAGGGGAGGGGTCATTACCTTCAAGGCGCGAAAGGGTGGCCCAGCACATCCCTGCGGCCACAAAGGAACTGATATGGGGGGAGAAATATGTGAATATGTTTTCATTGTTGACTGACCATCGTGAGATGGAATATGCAAAATCCCAGAAGGATTTATGGCACCCCAGTGTATGGCGGGCCAAGATGGCGGAATTTAGGGTCGATGAGACTGTAGCAAATTGGGTAAAGGCCTTTTCGATATTTACGGCAATCATGGGGGAACGAAAGCCGGGAGTCAAGACCAAGTTGACCTGTTATCAGAATAGGATTATGGATTTTTATACCATGTATGAGGGGGACGAGTGGAAAGGATACGATATGAAATTCCGTAAAGCGAAAGAGTTTGATGCAACTTTGACCTGGGATTGCCTCGACTCGGTGTCATGGCACAAGCAGCTCTTGCCTGGGGCGGCAGGTACGTCCTCGCCAGGCGGGAGCGGGTCGGGGTCAGTTCGCCAAAAGCCTGCGGTGCCCTTTCGAGCGGGCGCCGGTGGGGAATATCAGCCCAAGACCGGCGGGAATGGCGCCAAGCGGGGGGTTTGTTGGGGCTTCAATAGAGGCAATTGTAGCAGGCCCCAGGGAACATGTAGGTTCAGGCATGCGTGTGCGGGCTGTGGGAACTCCTCACACCCGGAGAGTAGCTGTAGATCTAAAAACAGCAGAACGAGAGGAAAAGGGGGGTCTAAGCAAGAGTGAGGTGATGCTTTGTAACCGATTGCCTACACCTGTCATTATCATGGCTCTGACTCCTTGGTTGAACAAATACCCTGATCATGTATCCGCCAGGGTGTTGAGGAATGGATTCCTATATGGCTTCAACATCGCGGCGGGGGATTTTCGGGGGGACTCTTTTTGTAAAAATCAGTTATCTGTCCAACATAACCCAAGCGTAGCTGCAAGAAAAATTTCCAAAGAAGTTAGCTTGGGGCGGGTGGCGGGGCCTTTTCATCGCCCGCCGGTGCCGGATTTCGTGTGTTCCCCGCTAGGGGTGGTCCCAAAGAAAGACCCAGGGGAGTTTAGACTCATTCACAACTTGTCTGCCCCAAAGGGTTCTTCGGTGAACTAAGCCATTGACCCAGATATTTGTTCGGTGCAGTACGCATCGTTCGACGATGCCGTTGCCATGTTAAATCACCTGGGCCCCGGAGCGCTGATGGCGAAATCAGACATCGAATCGGCATTCCGGTTGCTCCCGGTACACCCGCGAGATCAGCGCTTGCTAGGTTTTGCGTTTCAGGGGAGTTATTACATGGATAAATGCATGCTCCATTTCTTGTGCCTATTTTGAAATGTTCAGCTGTTTTTTAGAGTAGGCATTCACCGAGGCCACAGGGCAAAGGCATGTTATGCACTATCTGGATGACTTCCTGTTCTTGGGAGCAGCCGGCGATACGAAATGTGCGCAGGTGCTGCAGGACTTCTGCATTCTCATGCGGGAGTTCAGAGTCCCATTGGCACCAGGTAAGACGGTTGGACCATCTACTTCACTGGAGTTTCTGGGAATTGAGCTTGATTCTGTGGAAGAATGTTTCCGTTTACCGATGGAAAAGGCGGCCAAGTTTAGGGCTTCCTTGACACAATGCTTGGGCAAGGAGAAAGTGACCCTGCACCAGTTACAGCAAACAGTGGGTCAGCTTAACTTTGCCTTAAGGGTGATACCAATGGCCCGCCCCTTCTCACGCTCTATTGCGCAAGCTATGGTTGGTCTCAAGGAGGGTCACCACCGTACGAGACTGTCGGCAGAGGTTCGCCAGGATATGCGCATTTGGTTGGCATTTCTGGCGGACTTCAATGGTCGAGTTGTGTGGAACAAGCCACCAGCATCTTCGGATGAACTAGGTTTGTGGACTGACTCAGCTGGGAGCGTGCGATTTGGCGCCATCTTTGGTAACCGATGGTCGGCGCAAATATGGCCGACGTGGTGGCACTCCAGCGGTCTGACAGGTAACATTGGGTTCTTGGAGCTATTCCCCATTTGGGTTGCTCTGATGGCATGGCCAGACGACTTCAGGGACTGCTCGGTGGTGTTTTGGTCTGATAATATGACTGTGGTTGAGTGCATTAACCAGCAGGCAGCCCGCTGCAAGTGGATCTTGAGATTGTTGAAAGAAATTGTATTACGTTGCATGAGACTGAATGTACAGTTCAGGGCAAAACATGTGCCAGGCGTACTAAATTATGCAGCTGATGCACTCTCTCGTTCACACATGCAGGCTTTCAGGGGCTATCTACCCACAGCGGACCTAGTGGCGGCACCGTTCCCCGAAGCACTATGGCTAATCGGTGCCCCCGATTACAAGACCTCGTGGCAGCCAGCTTAGCTCACAGGACAAGGAAGGCATACGAAGGAGCGTTTCGTTCCTACTGCACATTTTTGGGTCCAACAGGGAGACAGAGCTGGGGTCAGGAGGAATCCTTCCTGGGGTTCCTGGTAGCGCTGCACAGAGAAGGCCGATCAGCGGCAACGGCCAATAGACATAGGGCGGCCATATCATTCATGGCACAGGTGCATGGCATAAGAGACCCGACGGGTTCCTTTTTGGTTAGGAAGGCACTCCGTGGCTGGCAACGCCTCGAGGGTCGCAAGCAGGATACGAGGCGCCCGATTGGTTTAGACAGATTGTCTCTACTTTTAGCAAAGCTGGATGAGACGTGCTCCTCCCTTTTCGAAGCACTTCTGTTCCGGGCAGTTTTCGCCTTGGCATTCCATGGGACTATGCGGGTGAGCGAACTCGTTGCAAGGAACAAGAAGGATATGGAGGGAGGCTTGGGCAGGGATCACGTCCAAATAAGGGGTGATTCGATGGTAATCTCGATAGCCAGGTCCAAGACTGACCAGGGAGCTATGGGAGATAGTGTTGTCGTGCAGCGCGCACGAGGGTCCCCCACTTGTCCGATAAAGTGTTTAGATGAATACTTGGCATTGAGGACGGCTACATGGGGGGGGGAGTTTGCTTAGGCACAAGGATGGCACCCCACTGACGAGACTTCAGTTTCAGAGGGTGCTAGCACTGTCAATCGCTGCCACGGGCATGGACCCGTGTGATTTTGGGACCCACTCATTTAGGATAGGGGCTGCTACTGAGGCTACAGCCTGGCGTCAGAGAGCGGAGGAAGTAAAACAGCTAGGCCGTTGGTCCTCGAATTGCTTCAAAAGGTATGTGCGATTGCACATGTTGTAAAGATCAATTGACATGCACTCACGCTTCTTGTCTTTTGTTTGAATTACAGTTTCGCGAGCCTGTCACGCGGGGCGGAATTGGAAGTCGACCCAGCATCAGGAGACCAGCGGTCAAGGATCACCGACTGGAGAGAGAGTGGTATGGGTCGTGGGCCATTCATATGTGAGGCGCGCCGGGGACGTATTCAAGGCAGGTGACGCGACTCACGCATCTGGGGAATACGGGTACAGAGTGACCTTCCATGGGAAGGGCGGGCTCTGTTTTGACCAATTCCAATCATTTTTTGAGGGTCTTTTAGGGCAGCAAAGGTCACCGCCATCTGTAGTCATAGTACACCTTGGGGGCAATGACTTGGTGAAACTGGGAAGACGAGTGTTATTAGAACACATCCTGTCGGCTGTTAGCTGGTTGGGTAAAAAAGTCCTGGGGTGCACGATTGCCTGGTCCCACATGATCCCCAGGAAGATTTGGCGGGGGGCCTTTCAGTGTCAGCGTTGAACCACTCAGTGAAAAGGGTTAATAATAAAATTGGTAAATTGTTTCGCTCCGTGCAGTTGCATAGCATTCCTCACGGGTGTATTCGGGGTGATCACATGTATCTGAATGATGGGGTTCACCTGTCCAGGGAGATGGATAAATAGAGCGGGAATCCGAAGAAGCGTCCTCTTGTTCCTGTGCTCTGAAGGCTGCACCAACTCGTTGCTCGTGAGCCCTCGACGGAACAAGCGGCAATTTAGACCCACCCACCAGCCCCTTATGGCAATGTTTGTTTAAATAAAGTTTGATTAGAAAGAAATGTATAGGCCTTTTTTCCTTTGTAGAGAAGTAAGGGAATGTTTCATATAATAATGTGGCTTCTGCTTTTAGGATAATGTTTCCCTTTGTAGGAAAGTGAAGTTGATGACTCATCAAGGCTATGTCAGAATTTTTTATTCCCTTAGTAGGTAAAACAACTGTCGTATTTATTTTTTGGTCGGGCGGTAAGGTCATGATCGGTGAGCAGTAATTTCAAGGTCCCTAGAGGGGGGGCGCCACCCAGAATGGATGGGAGCGCCCGGGGGGAGGCGGCCATTGGCCCCTTCCACGGGGAGGCGGCACCCACTAAGGATGGGTCGCCTAGGGGGAGACGGCCATAGGCCCCTCCCAGGGGGGAGGCGGCTAGATGCCCCTCCTACGAATTTCCCGGGGCCGGATATCCGTGACGGCGGATAGAGAGTGTGGGGATGGGGGGGAGTCCACGCTGTCCTTCCTACAGATACCTCACACGGGAACTCGGACGACCTTTAAGATGGCGTAGAGTGAAAAGGGGGCCCCCACGACAAGGGAAGTTACAGTTGGCAATGAGGGTAAAGTCCTCTGCGCATGCGCCACTCACACCGTGAGGGCGGGATTTTGGTAGTAGGGATCTGACACCGGTTAAGACCTTGCCGTTGGCCCTTAATGCTAGGATGTACAATTTTAATTTAGAATGTATGCATTTTCAGGATGCTAGACTCGGCTAGGAAACCTTTGTATTAGAGATCTGTTAAGGTTAGCCAAAGAACATCGAAATGTAATAAATGTAAAATTGTACATAATTCATGAAACTTTTATTTAATGTTTTAAATTTTGTTTCATATTTTAATAAATACGGCCGGGGGGTAACTCCCCCCCGCCTTCCAAAAGTTCAAACCTGTGTCTGTCTTCTCCCATTGGGAATTGGTGTTGGGAGGGGGTGGCGGGCATACCGGCCATATGAGCTATGCTTGAGTAACAATTTTTTCCTTTTCGACAACACCATCTACAGGCAGATCATAGGGACGGCGATGGGGACCTGCTTCGCCCCCAGCTTTGCAGGTATTTACCTGGGCTGGTGGGAGGAGCAGGTAGTCCACAAGATCGGGCTATTTGAAGACCACGCCGTCCTCTGGCTACGCTACATAGACGATATCTTCTGTGTGTGGAGTGGCACGGACACACAAGCAATTGAATTTGTGAATGAGCTGAATAACAACCAGTTGAATCTCCAATTCACACATCAGATCAGTAAGGACACCATGGATTTCTAGACCTCAAACTAGAGGTAAACAATAACACCATTGTTAGCTCGTTGTTCAGAAAAGCCACGGCTGGCAACAGCTTGCTTCATGCAGGAAGTTGCCATCCCCGCAATTTAATTTACAGCATACCCTTTGGGGAGCTATTACGAGCACGTAGAAACTGTAGTACAGGTGACAAATTTGAACAGGAGAAAGTAATCATGAGAGAAAGATTCTTGACACGAGGCTATAGCCCCAAGACTATAAAAGAAGCCATCACTAGAGTAGAAGCTCTTAATCGTCAAGATCTGTTATTTCCCAAAACTACTGAGTCTCAGACAAAATCTAAAGAAACAATAAGATTCATTACCACCTATAATACTCATGCGTGGGAAGTGAAAAGAAGCCTCAATAAAGTTTGGGAAGTCCTAAAAACTGATAATGATCTGAGAGACTGCATAGGTGAATATCCATCTTTAACATTCCGGAAACCCAGGTCACTACGTGACCAATTGTGCAGCAATATGATTCCTACCCCCAAAAAAGTCAATGCCGTCAAAGGTTTCTTTACATGCAATCAATGCAAAGCCTGCAAATTCAGCAGCAGCATAAAATCACTTACATTTAACAGTAATGAAACTCCATGGATTATACAGAAGCATCTAAATTGCAATACTGAATATGCCATCTATACTTTGAAGTGCCCATGTTCAAAATACTACATTGGGAGTACCATTCACAAGGGTAAGAAGCGGGTGTTAGAACACCTGAGAGCTATTGGTAAAAATGATAAAACTTATCCTGTAGCTCGACATTTTTACGAGCATCACAAAAGCAATGCTAATCTCGTAAAATTTGCTGTCATCGACTGTGTCCCCCCGAACAAAAGAGGTGGGAATAGACTTCTCGAACTCAGGAAATTGGAGTCCAAATTTATCATAAGATTCAACACCATGGTGCCCTATGGGTTGAATATGGACGAGGACTGTCAGTACATTTACATTTAATCATAAATACTTGTCTATGATCTTTGCTGCTAAATCACCTTCTGTAAGTTGTTTTAGAATTTTGTGTGTTTTCTTCATGAAACGTTTTTTGGATTATGAAGATTTTAATAGGACTTTGCCTTTATTATTATCTTAGGTGTTACAGGTGCACACTCAAGAGTGACTGATGAAGGTTTCGCTGGCAATCAAGAATGCAGTAGCCCACTGGGGCATAATTATGGCAGACCTAATTTTTGTTTGAATGAACTTTAATTTTCATAAAAAGTATCCTGTGCCAACATATATGGATATGGCCCACTAGGGCAGTAATGTGAAACAATCACTAATGTTGAAATACTAATATCAGATTCTTTCATAATGCCTTATTCCTTTAGCCCACTCGGGCAGTACTGTTTCAGGGCAGTGTGTATTGTCCGTTTTGGACCCGTTACTAACAAAGTGAATAAGATGACTCTCTGAATTTCACTCGTTAAAATATGCTAAGTCGCATAGCTCAATGGACTAGGAGACCTCGTATGCAAGTCTTTTGGGATCAGGGGTTCAAATCTTCTCGGTGCTGAGTTGCTCATTTTTATAATGAATGGCAATTTCATTTGAACAACAAATGCATTTTGAAATTTCTATGTCATGATAATGAATGTTAACATAGAATTGTTTATTGGTGATAAATATTTTACCGGAAACGTTCTGTTTCCATGTGATTTATGCTATGATCATTGTCGAGAGCCATGTTAATTGAAAATGTGCTGTATTATTGCTTTAGCGTTCATTATACATATACTCGAATCACTATGAATGCACGTAAAAACACCAATTGAAAATTGTTTAAAGGCATAGTATTTTGTTTATGTTTTTATCACGTGACATATTACTTTACTTTATTAATCACATTGAAATGCACAAAGTTTTCCCGTGATGAAGGAGTAGCCTTACTCCGAAACGCGTAGGACGTTGTGTCTGCAATAAACTGCACCACGAATAGAGGCCACGGCTCCTGTGTTGTTCTTTCCGAGACTGAGGGAGGAATACGCCGGTGGAGTGTGTTTAATATATATATATATATATATATATATATCAACACAACTTTTTCCCGACAGGGAAAACAACGGGTCGCACAGCCAACTTGGATTTAAACAGCAATCCTTTTTATTTCTTTCTTTTCACTCCACCTTGCTCACGATCGTGAGCAAGGTGGAGTGACACCGAAACGCGTAGATCAACGCGCCTGTTGCCCTTTGAAAAGAAAGAAATAAAAAGGATTGCTGTTTAAATCCAAGTTGGCTGTGCGACCCGTTGTTTTCCCTGTCGGGAAAAAGTTGTGTTGATAATTAGCGGCTTGGTTCTGCCGCAGGATACCGCACATGCGAGAGCGCTGCAGAAACTCCCGCAAAGGAACCGCTCTGGAGGTAATATATATATATATATATATATATATATATATATATATATATATATATATATATATATATATATATATATATATATATATATATATATATATATATATATATATGTATATATGTATATTACCTACTGACGGTCGCCAGTAGGTATATATAGTTAGGATTTTTTCTCTATGGGATTTTTGAAAATTCTATGTCTAATAACTTTGGCGTTTGTAGAAGGAATCGGCTCAAATTTTCAGGAAAATGGCACATTTTGTTTCTGAACAGCCCCTAAAAATTTGGGGGGGTTTCATCAAGTGGGGGCTGAGAAAAAAGGGGGGTCCCAAAACACGTTTTTCCCATGTTAATTTCCATAGGGCGGTTGGCGTCACTTTTAGCCCGAACGGCTGAATGGATTTCCACGAAACCTGGCAAAATTGTAGGGACTGTTAGCCCGATGTGCCTTTGCTAGGTCTCAATATATGTGCTTCAGTGGATTTTGAGAAATTAACGTTTAAAACAAGATATATATCTGTAACAGCGCTCCGGGCAGCGCTCTGGTTCGCGAACTTTTCGCGTATCGGAACTTTGCGAAGCGAAGCTGATTGGCTCTCCGGTGTCTGTCAACATTCTAAACAGTCCGGAGCGGCCGCCATCTTGTCTCTCGGTAGGATCGAGAGACAAGAGGAGGCCAAAACAAAGGGGGAAATTACCATAAGGGGGCATAGTAGATCCTCGTTGACCCCCTAGGTTTTATGTGGAGGTTTTAAAAGGGCCCAGGAGGGTTTGCGTGGTGAGCGCCAAGTTCGCGAACCGGGAAGCGTTCTGGTCAGTGTACTATAAGGATAAAAGAATGATAGACTTTTCTAATACAGTATGTTAATTGTTTGTTGTTTTTTTTTTGTTTTCTTTATTTTTAAAGTATTTTTTTTTATTTTGATTGTTTTTCATAATTTATTAAACTTTCTAACATTTCAGTGTCTGAAATGTCATTATTTTCTTGAAATATTGTTTGCAATCTGTGAGGTTGTAAAATGTCCTCATTTTCAAGGAGGGCATCTACTGCTTGGACACATTGCAGCAGTTCTTTATCCAAGCTTTCATCCATAAATTCCATGTCAATTTGATCAATCAATTCTTGGCTGCTCTCTTGCAGGTCCATTTCAAAAGAAACTTGGTTTTCGCCTTCCATTTTGCCTGAAATTTGGATTAAAAAAATATATATTAGTAGAGATAGGGTACTGTTGGGATTAATTTTAGATAGGCATTTTTTATCAGTGAATTTATCTTTGGGCAGTGTATAGTATCAGAGTGGAAGTAGGAATATAAAAAAGTGTATGTGATTTAATGTAAGAAAATTTATAATTATACAAGAGAAGTCTAAGTCCATCCATAACTATAACAGAGAAGTCTATCTAAATGTATAACTACTACAGAGGGATAGTATATAACTATTTGAAAAAGTTTACCATATTTACTTATAGTGCACAATATACTTCAGTTTTAAAAATAACAACTTACCTTTAGAAACAAGTTGAAGTGATTAGTGATATTTCAAATGACATATACAACAAGAAGTAGTAGTCAAAATGGCTGTGTTTCCTTCTCTTCCTTTATATATATTCAGGTATATAACCAATCAAATGTCAGGTAATAAAAGTAGAAAATGAAAGTAACATTTTCATTGGTTGTAAATTCCAACACTTCAGATGTGTTTTGTGAAGTAATTTACCTCACGGTATTTAGAGAGGTCTACAGGCTAAATGGCTAAATGGAATTTCAATCACATTTGTGAAAATAAAAGGGATTGTTATGTAGTATGAGCTAATCTATATTTGGTGAGAGTGTCTCTAGTCGTTTTTCTGTAAATTACTTTCCCACCTTTTTTTTGGACCGCTTCCCGGGAAGCGGCTCGGACCGCGAACCTTAAGCATCACGGGAGTCTTCCATTTTGTGTTTTGGTCGCATTAAGATACAAGATGGAGGGCAAATAATGTTCAGAATGGGTAGAAGGGGGCATGGTAGATTTATTTTGACCCCCTAGGTTTTCTGAGGGTGGCTGAGGAGGCTTATATGTGCGGAAATTTTTTTTTTTTTTAAAACTCCGCGAGGTTAGCTTTCGGTTAGCGAACCGGGTAGCGCCCCGGGGAGCGTATTTTGTGGAAAATTAGTGTAAAAAGTTAGAAAAAAATAATAATTGTGAGTGATCAGATGAAGGGTAGCTCTGAGAAGAGCTTTTGGGTTTATGGTACATTTAGGTACTTATAAGTAGGTACCAATGCACAGTCTTAAATTCAGAATGAAAATTCTGTTGCCCTCATCTGAGAAGTGAACTCCATCTCCTCTGTAGATATCTTGCATGTAGTAACGCAAGTTATTGTTGTACAAGGAGCCCATTCCATGGTCTCTCATGTAAGCTGAAACAGATTTGTTTACATGCTTCCTCGCTTTCTCAATTTGTGGACAAAATTGGTTGGACCACCTCCATTTCTGTCTTTGGCATATATTGGAATATACCAAGGCAGTTTGAGGAACAAGTGCCATTAATTGCTCAAAGGTGTCCTTTAAAAGCATTTCCAGACCTACCCCAGTCAAAGTGCCCAAATCATTACCTCCACAGTGCACAATTAACAGGTCAGGTTTTGGCAAATGCATAAAGGTTTTCACCAATGGTATCAATTGGTGACATTTTAATCCTCTTTGGCCCAACCACTTAATTTCCACATCTTGTAAATTGAGGTTAGGTAAATTTCTGTTCTCAGCATACCTTTGAGCCAAGTGGATGTAACTATGTCCAACAATCCAGACAGTAAACATGGTGGGAGAAGGTTGTACTGCAGTCAGATGAAGTGTGGTAATGAAAGGGCAGTTGAAACAGTAGGAGTTTGTAAAGAAAAAAAACTGTGGATTTCCAGTGCTAATGATTCATTAGCAGTGATTGCTGCATTTCCATTTCTGAAAACAGAAAGTTAGGGTGCATGGATGTGTTCTTTGAAAGATGTAATTTGAATGGTCAAGGAATAAACATTTAATGAAAGATTGCACTGGATACGCAGGTGCACTGAGAGTTCAGAGTTCAATTGAAACATTGTTGTGTGAATTTGCAAACATGAGAGGTCTTCCAGGAGGTGGTTGCTATGGAAAAAAGGCAGAGAGGGCAGAGGGGGGAAGGGTTTTGATTTGAAAAAAGTGAGGGAAGAGTTATGATTGGCTAATATGAGAGATATGTGTAATGAATATCTGTATTTCTGTGCTTTCAATAGCTGCAGCCTCTGGAGTGCATCCTCTTTCTTCTGCTGAAGACAATTTGGTGTATTTCTGAGACTGTTTTGAAACTCAAAAAGTATTTGCTAAGGTGAGAAAAGATTTATTTAATTTAGATAGAGAATAGTATGATTTAAGGAGAAAATGATGAAGAAAGCTGTGTTTTTAAAATGTGGCTTTGTCTCAAGTGATATACAAATAGATTTTGGTTTTAAATTTTAATTGCATTTTCGGTGTAGCGTTATTGCTGTACATGGAGCCCATTCCATGCTCTCTCATGTAAGCTGAAACAGATATGTTGTTTTTAAAAACGATTTTTGAAATCAATTACATTTCTGGATATGTACTGCTAGAGCTTCATAGGTTGTTTGGGTCATATTTATAAGGCATTTGAGTGTCTATGATGTTATTTTTCCTTTTTAAATGGAAAGTGTTCCTCATGGTACAAGTTTCTTGTAAATACGCTCCCACCTGTGCTTGGCAAATTTAGATTTTGATTATGGGAGTTACATAGCCATGTTAATAATGTCCCAAAAATGGTGCTAGGGCATTCCAAAAAACGCTTTCATGTGTCTCAAGGACATTTTCAGTCATTTCCTCTTGAATGCAGGTATACAATTGATTTATATGCTGTGTTTAAAAACGATTTTTTGAAATGAATTACATTTCTGGATATGTACTGCTAGAGCTTCATAGGTTGTTTTGGGTCATATTTATAAGGCATATGAGTGTCTATTATGTTATTTTACCCTTTTTAAATGGAAAGCGTTCCTCATGGGGCAAGTTTCTTGTAAATACGCTCCCACCTGTGGTTGGCAAATTTAGATTTTGATTATGGGAGTTACATAGCCATGTTAATAATGTCCCAAAAATGGTGCTAGGGCATTCCAAAAAACGCTTTCATGTGTCTCAAGGACATTTTCAGTCTTTTCCTCTTGAATGCAGGTATACAATTGATTTATATGCTGTGTTTAAAAACGATTTTTTGAAATTAAATACATTTCTGGATATGTACTACTAGAGCTACATAGGTTGTTTTGGGTCATATTTATAAGGCATATGAGTGTCTATGATGTTATTTTTCCTTTTTAAATGGAAAGCGTTCCTCATGGGGCAAGTTTGTTGTAAATACGCTCCCACTTGCGGTTGGCAAATTTAGATTTTGATTATGGGAGTTACATAGGCATGTTAATAATGTCCCAAAAATGGTGTAAGGGCATTCTAAAAAACTCTTTCATGTGTCTCAAGGACATTTTCAGTCATTTCCCCTTGAATGCAGGTATACAATTGATTTATATGCTGTGTTTAAAAACGATTTTTTGAAATCAATTACATTTCTGGATATGTACTGCTAGAGCTTCATAGGTTGTTTTGGGTCATATTTATAAGGCATATGAGTGTCTATGATATTATTTTTCCCTTTTTAAATGGAAAGCGTTCCTCATGGTGCAAGTTTCTTGTAAATACGCTCCCACCTGTGCTTGACAAATTTAGATTTTGATTATGGGAGTTACATAGCCATGTTAATATTGTCCCAAAAATGGTGCTAGGGCATTCCAAAAAACGCTTTCATGTGTCTCAAGGACATTTTCAGTCTTTTCCTCTTGAATGCATGTATACAATTGATTTATATGCTGTGTTTAAAAACGATTTTTTGAAATGAATTACATTTCTGGATATGTACTGCTAGAGCTACATAGGTTGTTTTGGGTCATATTTATAAGGCATATGAGTGTCTATTATGTTATTTTACCCTTTTTAAATGGAAAGCGTTCCTCATGGGGCAAGTTTGTTGTAAATACGCTCCCACCTGTGCTTGGCAAATTTAGATTTTGATTATGGGAGTTAAATAGCCATGTTAATAATGTCCCAAAAAGGGTGCTAGGTCATTGCAAAAAACGTTTTCATGTGTATTAAGGATATTTTAAGTCAATGAGGAAACACAGGTGATGTAATTCTGATATGAGGAAAATAAACTCCACATTTTACAATTACATCACTAGTGTTTCCTAAGTTTATGAATGACATTGTGCAGATGAAGTTTAGGTGTGACCACAGATTCAAAAGAGGTCTGCCCTTTGTTCAAGAGTGAAGAGGACATGACTTACTTAATTGGTAGGCCTTTACAAGTATTATCTCCTTTGTTTTCTTCAGTGAAAATCTTATCTGCAACCATGTGTTGGCCTCACCTCAAACAAACAAAACAGGTGATGGACCGAATGTGGATCAATGACACATTCACCCCAGTCCAAAGATCTGGGCCTAAACAAACCTTTAGATAGGCCACACCTTATCGTCATCCTGAATTAATCATTTGAAATGTTAGGGAGAGATTTATGATTGTTGTATGCCTGTTTTGTAACACTGTGTGTCATTTTTGTGACGCAGTGCTGGTGCAAAAGATTTGCTATGTTAAATAATAAGTAGGGCGTTAAGTTTTTGATGACTGTTATTCATTTACTGTTTGGTAATAGTGGTTAATAACATTTTTTATTATATTTTTCCACAGATTCAACTGCAGATCTTTTCTAAATTTGAAAAATGCCAACAAAGAATCTAATTAGAAAGGCTAGAAAACGTCAAAGACAGCAGGATGATCTTTTATTGCAGCAGTCCTCTCCCCAAAATACTTTTAAAATCACCAAGAAAGCTCCGGGTAAGAGCACGAAATCATTCTTAAGAAATATTTGTAGTAAAAAAAGTATTTATCCAAAAAATGTTTCAGTTCAGAAAAAGAAAAGCAATTTAAATGGAAAGGAAAGACCAATCAAAAATGTTACTGCTAGAGCAAGAGATAACTCTAGGCATGATAGTAGAAGGAAACAACAGTTTAGGGACATTCGAAAACGAATGTTCCGCAATAGGATAATAGTTAATTTATTAAAAAATATTAAGAAAGGCCAACAGAAAGTGGCATTTTATAAGAAGAAGAAAAATGTAGAGAAAATTATTGATCATGCTTTTGAAATTAAGCGAAAGTTGTTTATTTTGGTAATCAATAGAATTAGGAAACTAAGCAAGGTAATTTCTGATTTCAAAACAAAAAGTAGATGGAAGAGAGTGGAAAGGGGCGACCAATCGGTCCCCCCGAACGTATGGTGGAGTACCACGATCCCCCCGGGAAGCCATCTTGGGCGGGAGGCGAGTCTCGGCTGGTATGCCCGAAGCGGCGTAGCCGGGGCGCGCCTTTTCCCGCCCTAGAGTGGGCTGGCCTAGACACCAACGCGGCCGGCCACGCCCTCGGAGGCAGGCGGGGGCGGGTTCACGCCCACCCTGAAGACGGATAAAAGGAGCGGAAGCCAAGAAAGCATCCTCTTGTTCCTATGCTCTGAAGCTGCACCTCCCCGCTGCACGTGAGCTCGAGACGGAACTAAGAGCAATTTTGAGCGTTGTAATCCCTCTTTTTGTCTTACAGATATCCCGTCTAAGAATGCCCAAGAAGGTCGGAAAGCGGGTCGGTACCGAGGAGATGCTCCACATACTCATGAAGGAGATAGCCGATCTGAAGAGAAAGGTTGAGGCTAAGGACGGGGAGGGAGGATCGAAACGGCCTTTACAAGGAACAATTCCCGGTGGAAAAAGCAAGAGGCCCAGAAGGGGAGCACTTGGGGGGGAGACCCCGGTTCCCGAAGCGCCACGAGAGGAGCCAACCCCGGCGCCAAAGGAGGGGAATCCAATCCCTGTGGTGGTCACCCCTGCGAACAGGGAGGATATGCCCCCCGAGTTAGCGGCACAATTGGCAGCATGGTTGGGAAACGATAGCGAGGGCGCCACGGCTGACGACGCCCGGGCAGTGATGAGGCAATTGCGGGAATCTAGGGAGGCTGCGAAGACGCCATCTTCTGTTCCCCCACAGGTCCCGGCGGTTGGAAGTACAGCAGGCCCAAGTTCGGCGACAAGCGTGGGGTCTACTTCAGGTAAGCGGCCATTGCCGATTGCGGGGGGGGAGTCTGCACCTTCTCGAAAGGAGAAGATTGCCCAGCACGTCCCACTAGAAGTCAAGGAATTGATTTGGGCGGATAAATATGTAAACATGTTTTCATTGCTTACCGACCATTACGAGATCGAGCATGTAAAGAGTCAAAAGGAGCTCATGCATCCGAGTGTTTGGCGCGCAAAAATGGCCGCCTTTAAGGTCGACGAGACCATTGGTACTTGGGGCAGAGCGTGGGGAATTTTTACTTCCATCATGGGGGAGCGCAGGCCTGAGTTGTTGACCGAGCTTCCCATTTATCAGTCACGTATTATGGAGTATTCTGTGGCATATGGGGGCAATCAGTGGTTCTGTTATGATAATCTGTTTAGAAAAGCTAAAGAACACAACCCGTTGTTGTCTTGGGATTGTTACGACTCTGTGTCTTGGCAAAAAATGGAGAGTACAGGGATGTTGAAGGTGCCATTAGTAGGGAGTAACGGGGGGGAATCCTCCCGCCAAAACTCTGGGACGCCCTTTCGGACGGGTGCAGGTAACGAGTTCCACACGAAGCCGAGTGGCAACACAGGTAAAAGGGGCATCTGTTGGAATTTTAACAGGGGCAAATGTACCAGGCCCCAGGGGTCATGCAAATTCAGACATGAGTGTGGGGGGTGCGGGCAGCCATCCCATCCTGAGTCCATGTGCAGAGCCAAAACGGGTGATAACGGTGGTAAGGGAGGCGCCAAACAGGTCTAATATAGTCCGAGGGGCGCCTTTACCGACCCCGATTGATACCATGGCAATGATTCCTTGGCTCAGCGAATACCCGGATCATGCTTCCGCTGGGGTGTTACGGAACGGGTTTTCATATGGTTTCCGCATCCCAGTGGGGGATTTTCAGGGGGTACCGGACTGTAAGAATCAAATGTCGGTCTTACAGCACACGGCAGTGGTGCAGGTAAAGATTGGGAAAGAGGTGACTCGAGGTCGTGTCGCCGGTCCATTCGATTTGCCACCAGTTGCTAATTTTGTGTGTTCTCCTCTAGGGGTGGTTCCCAAGAAGGACCCGGGTGAGTTTCGGCTGATACATAATTTGTCAGCCCCACATGGTCTTTCCGTGAATGACGCGATAGACCCGGAAGTATGTTCGGTGCGGTACGCATCTTTCGATGAGGCCGTTGCCATGTTGAATCGCCTGGGGCCCGGGACGCTGATGGCCAAATCGGACATCGAGTCAGCGTTCCGGTTGCTCCCGGTACACCCAGACGATCAGCGTCTCCTTGGTTTTCAGTTTCAGGGTCGCTATTACATGGATAAATGTATGCCAATGGGATGCTCGATTTCATGTGCCTATTTCGAGAAATTCAGTTGTTTTCTGCAGTGGGTATTCACGAGGAAGACAGGTTTTCAACATGTTATGCACTATCTCGATGACTTTCTGTTTCTGGGGGCAGCCGGGGATTCTGAGTGTGGACAGGCCTTACACGAATTTTGTGTCCTAATGAATCAATTCGGTGTGCCATTGGCGCCAGGTAAGACGGTGGGTCCCTCGACCTTAATCGAGTTCCTGGGGATCGAGCTCGACTCGATGGAAGGTTGTTTTCGTTTACCTAAAGAAAAAGTGTTAAAATTCAGGTTGTTCCTTGAGACATGTATTCGTGCAACGAAAGTGAACTCGCATCAATTGCAACAGGTGGTTGGTCAGTTGAATTTTGCCCTAAGAGTAATGCCGATGGCACGCCCCTTTTCCCGCTCGATTGCACAGTCCATGGTCGGCTTGAAGGAAGGACATCATCGTACAAGACTCTCGGCAGAGGTTCGCCAGGACATGCGCATTTGGATTGCATTCCTGGCGGATTTCAATGGTCGGATTGTCTGGAATAAACCAGCAGTGTCTTCCAAGGAGCTGGGGCTGTGGACAGACTCGGCGGGGAGTATAGGTTTTGGCGCCATATTGGGTACACAATGGTCGGCTCAAAAATGGCCGTCATGGTGGCATGAGTGCGGGTTGACGAGTAACATTGCTTTTCTCGAACTGTTCCCTATTCTAGTGGCCTTGAAAACATGGCCAGAAGGGTTTAGGGATCACTCTGTGGTGTTCTGGTCTGATAACATGACCGTGGTTGAGTGTATCAATAGTCAGGCAGCACGATGCAAATTGATTCTGAGACTGCTCAAGGAAATTGTGTTGTTGTGCATGCAACTAAATGTACTGTTTAGGGCGCGACACGTGCCGGGGGTGATGAACCAAGCGGCTGATGCGCTCTCTCGTTTCCGTATGCAGGCCTTCTGGGGTTTTCTGCCCACAGCGGACCCGGTGGCGGCACCCTTTCCCGAAGCTCTCTGGTCTCTCGGTGCCCCGAACTACAAGACCTCGTGGGAGAGAGTTTAGCACCCAGGACGAGGAAGGCATATGAAGGGGCGTTCCGTTCCTATTGGGCCTTTTTGGGTACTTCCGGGAGGGAGCTTTGGGGTCTGGAAGAGTGTGTAGTGAGATTCCTGCTCTCTTTACGTCACGCAGGCAAGTCAGTAGCTACGGCCCAGAGGCATCGGGCCGCCATTTCCTTCATGGCAAAGGCTCATGGGATCCAGGACCCAACAGCGTCTTTCGTTGTGCAGAAAGCGCTACGTGGGTGGCAACGCCTTGAGGGTCGCAGAATAGACGATAGGCACCCGATAGGTCTGGATAGGTTGGCCCTGTTATTATCCGTGCTACCGGTAACATGTTCTTCCCAGTACGAAGCAGTTTTGTTCCGAGCCGCATTTGCATTAGCATTCCATGGGGCTATGCGGGTAAGCGAATTAGTGGCAAAGAATAAGCAGGATACGATGGGGGGACTGTGCCGGGAACACATTCAGGTCAGGGAGGAGACAATGACGGTCTCGTTTGTCAGGTCCAAATCCGATCAGGAGGCAATCGGGGACTGCGTAATCATCCAGAGGATCCCCGGGTCTGCCATGTGCCCTGTTGGGTGCGTAGAGGAATATTTAGCGCAGAGGGTGGCAGCATGGGGGGGGACCTTGTTAAGACACGCTGACGCCACCCCACTGACGAGGTTTCAGTTTCAGCGGGTGCTTGCGATGTCGATTTCTGCCGCGGGCTTGAACCCCGGCGACTTTGGGACCCATTCCTTTCGGATAGGGGCTGCTACGGAAGCTACAGCCAGGGGTCTGAATGTTGAACAAGTAAAACGTGTGGGGCGTTGGTCCTCGAACTGTTATAAGAGGTATGTGCGGTTGCACATGTTGTGAAGCTGTAACGATGTACTCACGCTTCTTGTTTTTGTTTGGTTTTCAGTTGCGCAAGCCTACGAGGCGGGGCGGACTGTCCAGTCGACCCGACACCGGGGGGCCAGCGGTCAGACATTACCGGCTGTGAAAAAGGAGGTGTGGGTCGTGGGCCACTCATACGTGAGGCGTGCCGCGGACGTATTCAAAGCAGGTGACATGATTCACGTGGCTGGGGAATACGGGTACAGTGTGTCCTTCTACGGAAAGGGCGGGCTCTGTATTGACCAGTTTCGATCATTTTTCGAGGGTTTGTTAGGGCGGACAAGGTCACCGCCGTCTGTAGTCATAGTACATCTTGGGGGCAATGATTTGGTGACCACTGGTAGACGACTTCTTCTTGAGGCGATGCTTTCCACGGTAAGTTGGTTGGCGAGAAGAGTTCCAGGGTGCACAATTGCATGGTCCCATATGATCCCACGGAAAGTTTGGCGGGGGGCTATTTCTGTTTCTGCTCTGAATCATTCAGTAAGAAAAATTAATAATAAAGTCAGTAGACTGTTCCGTTCAAGTACACTGCATTCTATTTCGCATGGTTGTATTAAAGGGGACAGTATGTATTCGGGGGATGGTGTTCATTTGTCCCGGATGGGGAACGAGTTACTCATAGGAGACCTGATAGCCTGGCTAAAGACTTTATGAAATGACCTTTAGGTAGGAGTTTTGTGGGGGGTCCGGATAGCCGGTCAACTATCCGGCCTGTGGCGGTAAGGTCATGATCGGTGAGCAGTAATTCGAAGATCCCTATGAGGGGGCGTCACCCATTACGGATGGGAGCGCGCGGGGGAGGTGGCCAATTGGCCCCTCAACGGGGAGGCGGTCCTGTCTAAGGAGAGGCCGCCGGAAGGAAAGGAAAGGTGGTCAAGGCCCCTTCCTGGATAGGAGGGGCTACGGCCCCTCCTGGGGAATTTCCCGGGGCCAGGACATCTGCGACGGCAGATGGGTAAGTTGTGTGGGGTGCGGGAGGGGGTTTACGCTACCTTTTTAGACACCTCACACGAGTCCTCGAACGACCGTTAAATGGCGTCGAGTTTATTGGGGCCCCCGTCAAGTACAAAGGGAAATTGGTAGATGCACTTGAGGTACGCCTCTGTGCGGTCGCTCCTCTCACAAGTGAGGGGGGATCTGACACCGGTTACGACCTTGCCGTTGGCCCTTAACGTTAGGATGTACAATTTCAAGTCAAATGTTTTGTAGGATGTTAGTTCGGCTAGGAGAACCTTTGTATTAGAGATCTGTTAAGGTTAGCCAAACATCGTAATGTGGAAATGAAATTGTACATTATATGAAACTGTTATTTTAATGTTTTCTTTTGTTTCATATTTTAATAAATACGGCCGGGAAGGGTGACTCCCTTCCCGCCTTCCAAAAGTTCAAGAACTGTTTCCGGTTTCCCAATTCTTGGGGATTGTGTTGAGAGGGGGTGGCGGGTATCTCGGCCATATAGTAAATCGTAGTAACTTTTGTGAAGTTTTTTCCAGAGAATGGATGCATAGTTCAAGTTGTGAGGCATTTTTTAATGAGGAGAGTTATTTTCAGGATAATGATTTGGTGTTTGCAGTTGACACCAGTGGTCGAGCTTATGAAGTGAAGGATGGTTGTCCAGTTGAAAAAGAAAAACTTGTGACAACAGAGACAGATGAGGTGTTGGGTCATGAGGTTTTAGGAAGACGTCCTAAGGGTCCTGTGTACATTTGGAAGTATAGTTCTATTTGCAGTGTGCGACAGGTTTCCATCAATCTGCTTTGTGATTTTATACGGACATTTAATAAGAAAAGTTTGAAGCAGAAAATGAAGTTGTTGCAAGATTTAGATCCTTGCAGAGTGAGACAAATGACAGGTTTGCGTGGTCATTCACTGGCTTGTCTTTCCAGGAGAGTATGCCAGAGTGTTTTTCATCATTTCAGGATGCTAGCAGTGCATCATAATAAAGTGAGAAAATTAGTGAGAATGTTGTATTATGCTAAGAGTCCAGCAATTATGCTTAAACAATTATGTGCTGCTCTTTTGCATGGTTCTGAAATAGATGTGAAGAATATTTGTGAAGAAATTGAGTTTTGTTACTTTGGTAGTACAAATGAGAATGTTCAAATTGACTCAGAAGTAGAGGGTAATGTTGAAGATAATGTACAGGTTTCCAGTACAGATAATTTTCAGAAGGAAATTGCCACGTTTCAGATGAAATCAAGTGAGAGGCCTAATTTCACTTGTGTGTGTTGTCGACGCACTTATTATAAGAATCAGACTAAGTTAGTGGATTTATATGCAAAAAGTGAAAGGGAAAATAATAGTGAATGGAAGGATTTTGCCACATACTTGATGGTAGAAAATTATTTTAATTTGGGATCGGATCAACGTGTGTGTACTTATTGTTGTAACAAATTAAACAAAAACCAGATGCCTGCTAGGGCGGTTCATAATAATCTTGAATTAGTTGAGATTCTTTCTGAATCGAAGGATTTAAATACTTATGAATCTATTTTGATTCAAAGTATTCATCCCTTTCAGGCTATTGTAAGAATGGAGCCAAAGACAGGGAAGTTGCCTCCAGCAGATTTACAGAGAGGATTAAAGGGAAGAGTTGTTTATTTGCCTCTAGATTTGAACAAAAACATTAACACAATTGGAGTAGAAAAAGTGGAAGAGGAACCTCTGGTTATCTTGGTTAATGGGGTTCCGACAAAGAATAAGAAAATATGGCAAGATTTAGTGGATGTTAGGAAAGTCAAAAAGGCAACAGTGTATTTAAAGACAAATAATAAGTACTATAAGAATGCATATGTTGCAGAAGAGGAAGTAAGTGATGAAGAGGATAGCGATTTGTGTGCTGGTCAAATTGAAAAAGTAGAGGCCTCTAAAAGTGAAGAAATATATGAACATTATAGTGTTCATCCTTTGCATTCCAAAGAAGTCATGGGGAATGCTATTGAGTTGTTTCAAATGAAACAAGCCAAAGGGAGTCCCATTAGTGTTTGGGAGGAAAGTTTGGAAGCTCAGTGTTTCCCACAGCTATTTCCCACAGGTCGAGGAGGAAGATATGATGAGCGACCTCATCAAATTCCTGCGTCTGAATACCGGACTTTACGGTTGTATGCAGAAGATCCTAGGTTTCGTCAATGCATCCCCTATTTGTTTCATCTCCTGTTTGAAAGCGATCTGTCTGGACTGTCATATGCAGTGAACCACATCTTAAAAAGTGGTATACAGATGCGAAACATCTCGGCAAGTGACTTTATGCATAAAGTCAATGTCCAAGACAGTATTTTGGATTCTCACCTAATTAATCTCATGGCGTGTCAGCGTGGTACTAATGAGTATTGGTACCGTCGTCATGGTGATTTAAAATGTATGCTGAGGAACTTAGGAACTCCAACATGGTTCCTCACTCTGAGCTGTGCCGAGTATGGCTGGGAAGACTTACTTGAATTTCTACGAGAGGCAAATGGAAATATTGAAAACATTGAATTCAAGACACCTGGAGAACTGTGTTCTTTGGATCCAGTGAATGTATGCAGGTACTTCAATCATAGATTTGAAGCTATGATGTCTTTCATCACAAATAAGAAGAATCCACCTCTTGGAGAGGTGTTGGATTTCTTCTGGAGAAAGGAGTACCAAGCAAGAGGTGCTCCTCATATACATATGTTGCTGTGGATCAAGGATGCACCTAAATTTGGAACAGATCCGGATGACTTAGTGATAAATTTCATAGAACAGTATTCTATGTGTGCTGTTCCAAACGCAACGGAGAAGAAAAGCCTAAGAGAACAAGTTCTACGTTTCCAAAGCCATCGTTGTGGAAAGTACTGTCGTCGTAAATTCAGAAACAAGGACAAGTTCTACACCAAATGTCGTTTCAACTTTCCACGACCGTTGATTTCTAAAGGAAGAGTGAACAGTTTGATGTCTTCGCTGCGACATAATGTGACGAGGAAATCACCCAAAAATACATACAATTTGAAAAGGAACGAAGAGTCCAAGTACATCAACGACTACAACCCAATGATTTTGTCCATGTGGAATGCTAACATGGATATACAGTTTGTGGCTGACAACTGTATGGCTGTGGCTCGGTATGTGACATCTTACATCACCAAAAAAGAAAAGACAGAATTGAAGGATATGTGGGAGGACATTTCCCATGAAAAGAGCCTCAGCAAGAAGTTGTACAGTTTCAGTCTGAAGATGTTGTCGCATCGTGAAATCGGAGCTTACGAATGTTCTGACCGGTTATCTTCAGCAAGTCTCTATGCCAAATCCAGGAGTATCGTTTGGGCGAGTCTTGGTCTTGCTGCAACGCGAAATCGAGTTCTAAAACCTGGAAATTGAGTATTTGGCAGAAAAGGAACCAAATAGTACCGACATTTTGAAGACCAACATGTTGGATACATATTATCCAAATCGAAGCAGTCACCTTGAGAATGTTTGTCTATATGAGGTTCTACAAAATTATATATTCAAGAGGAACATCAAAGAAGATATTGAGAAAGGAGTGTATGCTGTAATTGGAAGTGAGGGATGTCTGGTCAAGCAAAGAAAATGCCAATTAGTAAACCATCGAAAATTGAGTGGCGAATCTCCAGAAAAAAATGAGTTTTTCTATTTAGCACTTTTGCAACTTTTCAAGCCTTAGCGTGCAGAAGAGGAACTGCTTGGAGATTTCCTCTGTTACGAAGGCTCTTTCACTGCTGCTAAGGAGACCATAGAATGTCCTGCTTTTCCCAAATATCAAGAAATGTTGACTTTGGAAATTAAGCAGGAAGCAACGATTGCAGCTGAGATTGCTAGAGACAGTTCTCAGGACAGTCAGAGTTCTCTTTCATTGAGTCAGGATCCACTAGGAGGACCTATTATCGAAAATGAAACTGCCACTGCTATGAATGAAGTGGAAAGAGCCATGGCACATGCTCAGGAGGATGCAGTTAACTTAGAAGACTTGGAAAAACAACTCAACGTTGAGCAGAGGAAAATATATGATGAAGTTACCAAGCAAATTGAGCATGGATTAAGTCATGAGAAGAAAGAGTGCTCATGTACATCTTTGAAGCCTGTCCGACTGTACGTGAGTGGAGAAGCGGGAACTGGAAAAAGTTTCCTCATTAAAGCAATTTCTTGTTATCTGCAGGAAAGGACTGAGTCATCGCTGTCTTGTGTTGTCACCGCTCCAACTGGACTGGCTGCACATAACATTAAAGGGATTACTTTGCATCGTCTACTGATGCTGCCGGTGGAGCATGACAACAAATTACAATACCACAAGTTATCTGGAGATGCTTGTTGTGAAGTTTCAAGAGTCTTGAGGAAAATGAAACTTCTTATCATTGACGAAGTAAGCATGGTTTCCAATGTCATGCTTGCCTTTGTGCATTTGAGAATGCAAGAAGTTCTTAAAACTGAATATGATGTGTTATTTGGTGGCAAACACATCATTGTTTTCGGAGACCTTCTGCAGCTGACACCAGTAAAAGGACAACCTGTGTTCAAAATACTCACGCATGAAGATACCAGGAAGTGCCTAGGGAGCATTGGCAACGTCAATATATGGTTAAATTTCAATTATGCTGAACTGCATGAAAATATGCGTCAGGCGAAGGATGAAGATTACAAGAATATTCTACAAGATGTTAGAATTGGAAAAGTGACTGAGCATGGGAAAGAAGCTTTACATGCACGATTACTGTCAAATTTATATCCCGAACAAGACGTTGTGCCTGAGAATATTTTTCAGAAAATTACTGAGAAGAAATCTGGAATATGTTTGATGCCAACTCTTGCAGAATGTGCCATCTTCAACAACAAAATGTTGAATTTAGAAAAGCAAGAGATTGTGAAACTTGAAGCTATTGACAAAATAGAGCATATGGGATCAACAATTATTTTGTCTGAGAATTTGAAATCAAAATTGGATTCATTAGAGAAGACTATATCTAAAACAGCGGGTTTTGAAAAGACTTTGAATGTGTGTTTAAATTGCCGAATCATTTTGAGAAGGAATTTACATGTTGAAAGAGGTCTGGTAAATGGATCAATGGGTAATGTTGTTGATTTTGAGAAATACAGAAGTAGAGATGGAATTGAATTTTTAAAAATTAAATTTGATGGCATTGAGGAAGTACAGCTAATTGGTCGTTGTTCTGCTAGGTTTTTGCTTGTTAAAGATTTATATGTTCGCCGTAAACAGTTTCCTGTTTGCTTGGTATATGCGGTGACAATCCATAAATCGCAAGGTTTAAGTGTAGATACTGCATTGGTGAATATTGGCAGTTCTGTGTTCAAGGAGGGTATGGCATATGTGGCATTGTCACGAGTTAGAAGTTTATCGGGATTGTACCTGATTGACTGTGATGTCACAAACATTTGTGCGGATCTAGATTGTGTTAAAGAATACAATAGGTTAAGAAAAGAGTATGCGCCACATTTGCCTCAATATCCTTTGTTTGAGAAACGTGTGGTAGGCCGGAAACGAAGAAATATCAGTAATAGTAGGGAGGTTGTAGCAAAAAGCCCAAAAGACGATGAACCGAAAATTGTATGCAGAAAGAAAGTGGATTCTGTTGAAGATGTTGTCGGTTTTCAATTTGAAAACAGTTCTGGTGTCAACTGCTATGCAAATGTAGTGGTTAATGTTCTCTTTTCACTAGAGACTTTAAAAGAACAGATTGTGTTCAATTCGGAACAAAGTTTATGCTGTTTGTTGAATTCTGTGTTAGAGAAATGTAGCACTGATCGAACAAAAGTAGAAAGTGTGTCTGAAGTTCGTTATCTGTTAGATGAATGTTCAGGTCAAACAGACTTCTCTGAAAATAATCAGCAGGATTGTCAGGAGTTTTTAATGTATATGCTTGATGTATTGCAAGATGAGGGTGTAGATGTAGATCACCTGTTTGGGCTTTCTTATCAATGGCAGCATGACTGCGAGAACTGTATGGTATCAAGTACTACTAGTGTAGATTCAGAAAGATTTATATATTTAACTTTGCCAGACAGTAAATCAGTCTCCTTTAATAAGCTAGTAAATGCAGCGGATCACAACATGGAGTGTAGCCAATGTAAATCTGAAATGATGTCAACATTATTTATACGAAGATATGGCCAGTATGTCATTTTAATGATCCAACGATGTAGGCCTGATGGATCAAAATTGTCAACTTTAATAAAAAATGTTGTTGCTTCTCAGCTGTCAATATCAGGAAGGACTTTTGTAACTGTAGCAATTATCTATCACGATGGTCCTTCAACAACATCAGGACATTACACAGCTTATTTAAAGTCTCGAAACGGCTGGTCATTCTGCAACGATTCTGTTGTAACTTTCAAAAAAAAATTGCCGTTTGACCTTAAAAATTCTTACCTGGTGTTTTTAAAACCAAAATTTTAAGGAAAGAATCTTGGGATTTCCTCTGAGGAATTGCAAAACGTTCATGAAGTAGAGGGAATGTCAGTCTGCAATGCTGTCTAGATTATTGGTCCAAAACTTTTAATTATAATGTCAATTTAAAAATCCAACTATATAAACCTGATGCAAGTAAGTCTGCTTCATAGTAAGCAGTATCAGTGTCATAGGAAAAGGAGAACATGAGTGAGAAAGAAGGGTAAGATATTAGTAGTCCAGGATTGTGAAAATAATCTTAAATGTTTTCTTTTTGAAAGTTGCGAAAATAGAAAATGTCGGGATTTGATTGGAAGAATTACAAGAGTTGTGAATCGCTGCAACATGATTTGGCCAAGTGGAAACATGTGGTAGAATGTGAGAAGTGTTTTATTGTATGTAACATATTTTTCAAAACGATGGAGGTTTTCTTTCAGAAAGTGGCGGGCTGAAAATATTTATAGCACAACAGAGTGGACGCTGTTCATAGGACATCCTTCGACGTTATGGAAAGTAAGTTAATTTTAAGGAGTTTTGAATTCAGATTTCTTAGGTTGTATGGGTTTTTTAAACACAATCATTTTGATTGTGTTTTTTTTTTCCCCGCTGTTACATGATGAATACCTTCAAGTCACTGATTTAAGTGAAATGTGATACATTCTGAGAAGAGCAAAAATAAACCATTTAACATGTATAATTAATGTTCTGCTTTTTGTACTTATGATATACATTTAGAAATGTGAGGTAGATATGGAGAAACTGAGTCTTCTGTAAGTGTCAAAGTTAATGCTTACAGTGCAGTACTTCTGGGTACTGTTTTTTTTAAAAAAAACTGAATAGGCCTCACCTCAAAGAAACCTCTTGAAAGGACACATCTTATTTGCATCCTGAAACAATCATTTACAATGTTAGACACAATTTTATGATGGCTTTACATCTCTTTTGCGCTGCTATTGCATCACTATTGTGAGACATCAGCAGTGCAAAAGAAGCACCATGTTCCAAAATAGGCCTCACTTCATCAGCATGAAGATACTGTTTGTTTAATATATATATCTTTAGGATTGTGTAGGGGACGTAGAGAAGCAGAGGCTTCTGTAAATGTCAAAGTTGTTGAAAAACAGTTTGTTTTTGAACCTTTTCCCTTCTCTTTTCAAATTTTTAAATACATGTTTTAATATTTTTGGAAATGTTTGTTCTCTCTTTTACAGATTGAAAGTATGAAAAAATATTTTTAAAAGTTAACAAGAATTTTAAGGTAAATGTTTTCTACTCTTTTTACCCGCAATGCACTGCTGATGATGTCACTGACCATGTCATGAATGATGTAATAAGAGAACATGACTTACTTCATTGGTAGGCCTTCACATGTATTATCTCCTCTGTATTCTTCAACAAGCGTAAAATTGATCTGTAACCCTGAGTAGGTCTCACCTTAAACAAACCTCAGGAGAGACCACACCTTATCGTCATCCTGAATTAATTATTTAAAATGTTAGGGACAGATTTATGATACATGTATGCCTCTTTTGCGCCACTGTGCGTCAGTTTTGTGACGCAGTGGCGGTGCAAAAGATATGTTATGAGGCGTCAAAATTACAAATTGATGCATTTAGGCAAATGTATTATGCTGTTTTAAAACCGTGCCACATGAAACCGATGCAGCGAACCGGGTCGCGAAACGGGAATTCGCCATTATGTGTTTCGTTTTAATTAAATTAAAAGATGGAGGAAAAACAATGTGAGAAATGGGTATAAGGGGGTACGGGAGACGTGTCCTTAACTCCTATGTTTTCTGAGGGTGGCTGAGGATGCTCATATATGTTGATACATGTCTTCCAGCGGCTGCGCGTGAGCGTTTTTTTTTTGGGCTGCATGACGTCTGTTAACTTTCGATTCGAAGGAAATCAGGAAGTGTTGACCGCCATTTTGTCACTGCGAGTAAATATATTGTTAAAAATAAATGTTATAAATTAATCCGTATTGATAAACATTGTCTGCACCATCTTGCCTTTTTTCCAATGCCACACTTTTGTCGTGCACGGCAGCCATTTTAGATGCCTTGGCCAGACCCACTCTCTGCACGCCGCCGATCCTCAGCATGGCTCCCCACCCTCGCAAGCATCTCCCCCACGCACTGGTCACCCCCGCTCTCTCTCTCATGCATGGGCCATAAACCTCCCCCCACCTGCGCTGCTCTTCCCTGAGAATCACACCCTGTGCCCGCCCGACACCTCCCTTTCACCCTATTCACTACCGCACCCTCTGACACTCCTCTTCCTCTGTGTCTGATTGTCCAGGCCGGTCCCAGGCTATCACCTAGCCCTGCGGATGTAGTTTATGGCCCCAACTGTAAAGAATCACCCCTCTTCAAAGGAGTTACAGTAGATCAAGGCCCCCACCCCATGAGATCCGTCACACCACACGCGTTGGGCTGCTTTGGTCTGTCTTTTAGTCGGCAAAATCCGTCGGCCTGTGAGGTGGCGTCAGTAGCGGTCCGTTGTGCGAATAGGCCGAAGGCAGCACAACGCGCCGAGATGCGGACGGCACCCAGGTGGTGTCCAGTAAGTTGTCGCACTGGTCTGGCCATCCTACAATGCTGCGCCGAAAAACGGCGTGGGGCGCCCCGGGGGGTGGGAGGCAGAACGAACGGGCCTCCCCCGCCTCCCCAGGTGGAGGCTCCTCTGCTGCAGTGGGGCGCCCTTTAGCGTTTCAGTCGCCATTCAGCTGTTTAGCGCCCGCTTTTGCGGCACTGTGCCTCATCCGCATTCAGCTGAGTTGCGCCCACTCTTGCGGTGCAGCGGTAGGCGACTGCCACAGGACTCTTAAAATGGCGGCCGGCTCTTCGGATTTGGGCCTGGTCCACTAAAATGGCCCTGGGACACATTTGAACTTGGACATTTGCCTGCTAGGGTTTGGGCCCCATTCTCGAAAGCGTTCCCTCAGCCTTGAAGATTCTACAAAAGTCATCGGGGCCCCCGACTCCCGCAGGCTTCCGGTGGGGAGCGGCTGCCATGATTGCTTGCGGAATGGCCACGACGGAGCTACGAGATGGTGGTGCTCTCATGCTGGTGCCAGCTTCAGTCTGAAACATCCAGAAACACTGTAGACTACCAATTCGATGACTTCCGGTGGAGCCCCAACGTGACCCGGTAGGGAAGAACTTGCCCTCCCCTCTTTTGACTGATGGTTCTTGTTGCCTGTCCCCTCTGTTGTCATCTAACGGAACCTTTTTGGATTGCCGAGTGAGAAAAAAAAAGGTGGGGCTTTCATCATTTGGGAAAAAAAAATGTTTCAATCCAATGAAAAGTGTTATTTTTAGGTCATATGATCAAGCATTTCATCATTAGGAAACCAAAAGTAAAATGAACCAATGAAAAGTTTTATAAACAAGTCACATGACCTGTTATGCGGCTTTGGGCTATAAAAAGCCTACAAAATCCGTTGGCCTGTGAGGCGGCGTCAGTAGCGGACCGATGTGCGAATAAGCCGAAGGCAGCACAACGCGCCGAGATCCGGATGGCACCGAGGTGGTGTCCAGCAAGTTGCCGCACTGGTGTGGCCATCCTACAATGCTGCACCGAAAGACGGTGTGGGGTGCCCGGGGGGGGGGGGGGGGGGGGCGGCGCAAACTGGCCTCTCCCGCCTTCCCAGGTGGAGGCACCTCATCTGCAGTGCGGCGCCCCTTACCGTTTCACTCGCCATCCAGCTGAGTTGCGCCCGCACTTGCTGCTACAGTAGGCCGAAGGCAGCACAACGCGTCGAGATCCGGATGGCACCGAGGTGGTGTCCAGCAAGTTTCACTGGTGTGGCCATCCTACATTGCTGCGCCGAAAGACGGCGTGGGGTGCCCGGGGGGGGGAGGCGGCGCAAACGGGCCTCTCCCGCCTCCCCAGGTGGAGGCACCTCATCTGCCGTGGGGCGCCTATAGCGTTTCCTTCGCCGTCCAGCAGAGTTGCGCCCGCACTTGCTGCTACAGTAGGCCGAAGGCAGGACAACGCGCCGAGATACGGATGGCACCGAGGTGGTGTCCAGCAAGTTTCACTGGTGTGGCCATCCTACATTGCTGTGCGGAAAGACGGCGTGGGGTGCCCGGGGGGGAGGCGGCGCAAACGCGGCCTCTCCCGCCTCCCCAGGTGGAGGCACCTCATCTGCAGTGGGGCGCCCCTTAGCGTTTCACTCGCCGTCCAGCTGAGTTGCGCCCGCACTTGCTGCTACAGTAGGCCGAAGGCAGCACAACGCGCCGAGATCCGGATGGCACCGAGGTGGTGTCCAGCAAGTTTCACTGGTGTGGCCATCCTACATTGCTGCGCCGAAAGAGGGCGTGGGGTGCCTGGGGGGGGGGGGGCGGCGCAAACGGGCCTCTCCCGCCTCCCCAGGTGGAGGCACCTCATCTGCAGTGGGGCGCCTCTTAGCGTTTCACTCGCCGTCCAGCTGAGTTCCGCCCGCTCTTGCGGCACAGTGCCTCACCCGCCATCCAGCTGCGTTCCGCCCGCTCTTGCGGCACAGTGCCTCACCCGCCATCCAGCTGAGTTGCGCCCGCTCTTGCGGCTACAGCGTCTCGCCCACCATCCAGCTGAATTGCGCCCACTCTTGCGGTGCAGCGATAGGCGGCTGCAACAGGACTCTCAAAATGGCGGCCGGCTCTTTGGATTTGGGCCTCGTCCACTAAAATGGCCCAGGGACACCTTGGAACTCGGACGCTTGCCTGCTAGGGCATGGGCCCCATTCCCGAAAGCGTCCCCTCTTTTGACTGATTGTTCTTGTTGCCTATCTCTTCTGTTGTCATTTAACGGAACCTTTTTGGACTGCCGAAAGGGGTTCTGGTCCGACCGCTGGTTGGTGTAGACATTTTGACTATATCCTGGACCTGCCCAGCCTCGCCCAAAATGGCGCCTGTATAAATGGGACTCCTAACTGTACTGGTTGCCCAACCTTGATATCACGAGATACGTATGCAGTTTTGAAGCACATGGCGGGCGGGGACGAGTACTGATTGAACATTTGGACATCCCTATTGATATTAAGTTCTGATGTGTTATTGATTACTGTACTATTGAAAGTTCGAATTAACGTCACCCATGGTACTTGCCCGCAAATGTATATCTAGATAATTTTATTGTAACTGGCCCTGTCGTACTTTAATTATAAAATGTACGTCCACCGATTCTGCAACTGTTAGACACCTTAGTTCTTGCAACCTAATGGCCCGCCCGTTACGTTCTTCTACAGTGTAAATGTCCCCTCATCATATACGATTCCAGTTTGCTCCGAGGCCGGCCCACGTGGTTATAGGCCTGTATTTGTATACTGACATTTTCACAATAAAGGTTTTTAAAACAAAACATGGTAGTAGTACCTAGATTGGTAAAGTTTTGAATAATAGCCACTGTTTTCGAATCAGTAAAAGGCAAGTGAAATAAAGCAGCCCGATTACATGACGGTTAAAAAGTATAATACGTAGGAACGCAGTAAAGATAAATGGTCAAGGGCTGTTGTGTTTTCCACTCCTGCAACATAAAGTGATCGATAAGAATCCGATATTCATGCCTATCAGCGACTAAGACAGCAGGCCGAGCCTCTTTTGTTCAACGGCTCCCTCATGGGACGAAGAAACGCCCTTTTTCTCGAAATAGGAATATTTTACTTGCAGGACAGTTGTAAATTTCCCGGGAAAATACATTAGCCTGGAACATTGTTAGTGGTAAACTGTAAATGCATCTGGGTCCTTTGCTTTACAAGTCAGAGTGAGAAAAAAAAAGGTGGGGCTTTCATCATTTGGGAAAAAAAAATGTTCGAAAGCAATGAAAAGTGTTATTTTTAGGTCATATGACCAAGCCTTCCATCATTAGAAAAACAAAAGTAAAATGAACCAATGAAAAGTTTTATTAACAAGTCACATGACCTGTTATGCTTACGTTACGCGCTGCGCGCCGCGCTCTGGATCGCTTCCGGGAAGCTGCACCTCGCGCACCGGAGCACTTCCGGGTGCGCTAACGCGGCGCGTCATATGACGCATTACGCGACAACGCAGGTCCAGAATATAGTGAAAATGTCTCCACCAACCAGCGGTCGGAACACAACCCCTTTCAGTAGTCAAAAAAGTTCTGTTAAATGACAACAGAAGGGACAGGCAACAAGAACCATCAGTCAAAGAGGGGAGGGCAAGTTCTTCTCTACCGGGTCACGTTGGGGCTCCACCGGAAGTGATCGAATTGGTAGTCTACAGTGTTTCTGGATGTTTCAGACTGACGCTGGCGTCAGCATGAGAGCACCACCATCTCGTGGCTACGTCGTGGCCATTCTGCGAGCAATCATGGCAGTCGCTCCCCACCGGAAGTCTACGGGAGTCAGGGGTCCCGGTGACTGTTGTAGAATCTTCCAGGCTGAGGGGACTCTTTTGGGAATGGGGCCCATGCCCTAGCAGTCAAGCGTCCGAGTTCCTTGGTTGCCCAGAGCCATCTTTAAAACACGAAAATGTTTTTACCTACCACGTACTTGACATTTTAAAGCTTATGATATTTGCTATTAAAAAACCATTGAAATTCACTGAAAAAAACATAGGTTATAGACCATATATAGTTAGGAATTAGCATTTACAAAACCTTGAAAATTCACTGAAAAAAACATGGGTTATAGACCATATATAGTTAGGAATTAGCATTTACAAAACCTTATTTTACTCACACAAAACCATTGAAATTCGCATATATAGTTAGTTGCACTAACTATATATCGCGCACCCGCAATCCACTGCTGATGATGTCACATAATACATCATTCATGACATGGTCAGTGACATCACTGATGACATCACTTATGACATCTCAAATGACATCACTGATGACATCACTGATGACATCTCAAATGACATCACTGATGACATCACTGATGACATCTCATTTGACATTACTGATCACATCACTGATGATATCATTTATGTGATAATACAATGAACCTCTTCAGACTCTAATATAACCTTAGATACAATCAGTGTAAACAGACACTCACAGACTGTCACTTATCCATGGAGTTACTCACACACCTAGTCAGTCATGCAAAGAATCAATCACACCTCCATTTCCTCAACTATACAGTTATACACACCTTACTTATTCAAACATATACTAACACATATTTACTCTCTTATACAATCCCTGATACATGTTCACAATGATCCATACAGCCACTCACACATTCACTGGCTCTTATGCACAGTTATTTATATATGTCAACTCTCACATGTACTGTGTTTTACATATGTACTTACTTTGAAATGTAGCACTGAGAAATCCATTCACTCACCAATACACTCATGCACACAGTCAACCGCCCATACAGCTGTTTCCACATGCACTTTTGAACCCATACATCTAGTGAATCAACTGCTCACACATCTATGCACAGAGTCACACACCTCCCAGCCACCCACACACACACTCAGTCTCCCATACAGATACTTGGGCAACCAATCAATAACCCAAATAGTTACTTATATAGCTACTGATCAACACAAGCAGCAGTTTACAGAACAACAGACATAATGATGCACAAATTAAGACAGTTTAGTCACTAATCCATGCACTCAGTGAGGCACATTTAATCACTCACTCATACAGTCAGTCATGCACCTACTAAATCCTTCATCCAGACACTTATACATCCACTCATTCTTCAATATGTAAGACATATTTTAACTTTACAGAAACATACAGTCACTGGATGTTGTCATCAGTGATGTCATCAGTGATGTCATTTGAGATGTCATCAGTGATGTCATCAGTGATGTCACTGACCATGTCATGAATGATGTAATATGTGACATCATCAGCAGTGGATTGCGGGTGCGCGATATATAGTTAGTGCAACTAACTATATATGCGAATTTCAATGTTTTTGTGTGAGTAAAATAAGGTTTTGTAAATGCTAATTCCTAACTATATATGGTCTATAACCCATGGTTTTTTCAGTGAATATATATATATATATATATATATATATAGCCTTGCTATGCATCCGAAGGGCCATCCGATGTCAAAATGGCTCCCCCTACCCTCCGAAGAAGGCCGATGCGGCCGAAATGCATCAGGACATTGGAGCCGTGTTACCAATTGTTTCAAATAAACGTGATGTTTCACGAACCTGTGGAGTGTGCTCCTCTTCTTTCTCCTGGAGCAGAGAAAACTTGGAATAAATTAATCACAGCCTGGGTCCTGGCTGACGAGCGATGCACCCCCAGCCACGCACGCCGGAATCTGCTGAATAAAGGACCAACAACGGTGACGGTGTAAACCAAGCTCCTGCAGCGGCGCCACCAAAGACCAGACTTTGGAATGGGCCCCCAAACACTCGAAAATAGCGCCGACGGGGACACAGGCATAACGAAATTGTAATTATCCATTTGACATTTTCCACCGAAGGGTTGGCCCAATGGTTGCACTACAAGGACCACAATGCTCGACTTTGTATCCCACCTGAGGGCAATCATTCACGGAGCTACTAAAAGCCTTGCTATGCATCCGAAGGGCCATCCGATGTCAAAATGGCTCCCCCTACCCTCCGAAGAAGGCCAATGCGGCCGAAATGCATCAGGACATTGGAGCCGTGTTACCAATTGTTTCAAATAAACGTGATGTTTCACGAACCTGTGGAGTGTGCTCCTCTTCTTTCTCCTGGAGCAGAGAAAACTTGGAATAAATTAATCACAGCCTGGGTCCTGGCTGACGAGCGATGCACCCCCAGCCACGCGCGCCGGAATCTGCTGAATAAAGGACCAACAACGGTGACGGTGTAAACCAAGCTCCTGCAGAGGCGCCACCAAAGACCAGACTTTGGAATGGGCCCCCAAACGCTCGAAAATAGCGCCGACGGGGACACAGGCATAACGAAATTGTAATTATCCATTTGACATTTTCCACCGAAGGGTTGGCCCAATGGTTGCACTACAAGGACCACAATGCTCGACTTTGTATCCCACCTGAGGGCAATCATTCACGGAGCTACTAAAAGATTTGCTATGCATCCGAAGGGCCATCCGATGTCAAAATGGCTCCCCCTACCCTCCGAAGAAGGCCGATGCGGCCGAAATGCATCAGGACATTGGAGCCGTGTTACCAATTGTTTCAAATAAACGTGATGTTTCACGAACCTGTGGAGTGTGCTCCTCTTCTTTCTCCTGGAGCAGAGAAAACTTGGAATAAAATATATATATATATATATATATATATATATATATATATATATATATATATATATATCCCAACAGCAATGGCGAATTCAGCCTGCGCCGCTTTTTTCTGGCGGGCCTCAACGGGGTTTCGCCTTACCACTGAATATCCGCCGACAGCGTTGAGGCCCATTTGCATTTCACAGTGAATTTTTTTTTGGCGTTCACTCGTGATCAAGCGCCTGCGGCTGCGAAACGCGTTGGGTGTGAAACGCCAATAAAAAATTCACTGTGAAATGCAAATGGGCCTCAACTTGTTGTCCTTTTAAGCAAAGATACAACAACGCTGTCGGCGGATATATATATATATGTATATATATATTACCTACTGTCGGTCGCCAGTAGGTAGTTATAGTTGGGACCTACTTTCCATAGGTAATCCACAACATTCTATTTGGAATAACTTTGGCGTCGGTGGACGAATCTTCGCAAATTTCTCCAAGAAAATGGCCTGCTCGGTTCCGCTCCTTCCCTGAAAGTTTGGGGGGTCATTCGTCAAGTGGGGGCTGAGACAAAAGGGGGTTCCAAAACATGTTTTCCCCATGCAATTTTCCTTAGGGGCCTTTAGCCAGGGCTACAGCCCGAACGGCTGAACGGAATTACACCAAATTTAGCAGAGAGGTGGAGTTCGGTTAGCAGATTGCGCTTTTTGTTAAATGGCGTAAATCCGTTCAGAAGTTCCTGAGAAAATCAAAAGTAAAATCATAGCGATATCTAGAGACGAAGTACAGCACGCGTACCGAAATCCGTACAATTACGAGCACGAGCTGCATGCTGATTGGATGTCAACTGTCTGTCAACACTCCAAACCAGGAAGGTTTGGCAGCCATCTTGTGCCTCGGTAGCACCGAGTCACAAGA